>NC_083352.1:68398550-68406050 GCF_030254825.1 Meriones unguiculatus | reverse complement strand
TAGAGTTAGGATTAGGGATAGGGTTAGGGTTAGGGGTTAGCGTTAGGGTCAGGGTTAGGGGTTAGGGTTAGGGTTAGGGTTAGGGTTATGATTAGGGGCTTAGGGTTAGGGTTACGGTTAGGGTTATATCACTTTTCAGTTTTCCTGTTATAATAATTGAAGAGGTGACACATATGTGAATTAGTTTACAAAGTTGTGCTTTGCGTTTCTGTTCTTTCAATGGAAACTTGTTTCTGTGCCATACAGTGTGAGATAACACTTTTCGGTTTTCCTGTATTCCTAATTGAGCGAGCGATACACATGGGATTTAGTTTACAAAGTAGTGCTTTGGGTTTCTGTTCTTCTTGGAAACTTGTTTCTGTGCTGTACAGTGCGTTATATCACTTTTCAGTTTTCCTGTTATAATAATTGAACAGGCGACATGTATGTGAATTAGTTTACAAAGTTTTGCTTTGCGTTCTGTTCTTTCGATGGAAACTTTTTTCTGTGCTCTACAGTGCGTTATATCACTTTTCAGTTTTCCTGTTATAAAAATTGAACAGGCGACATGTATGTGAATTAGTTTACAAAGTTGTGCTTTGTGTTTCTGTTCTTTCGATGGAAACATGTTCCTGTGCTGTACAGTGCGTTATATCACTTTTCAGTTTTCCTGTTATAATAATTGAACAGGCGACATGTATGTGAATTAGTTTACAAAGTTGTGCTTTTCGTTTCTGTTCTTTCTTTGGAAACTTGTTTTTGTGCCATACACTGCGAGATAACACTTTTCGGTTTCCCTGTATTCCTAATTGAGCGAGCGACACACATGTGATTACTTTACAAAGTAGTGCTTTGGATTTCTGTTCTTCGGTTGGAAACTTGTTTCTGTGCCGTACAGTGCGAGATAACACTTTTCGGTTTTCCTGTATTCCTAATTGAGCGAGTGACACACATGTGATTCAGTTTACAAAGTAGTGCTTTTCATTTAAGTTCTTTTGTTGGAAACTTGTTCCTGTTAGGACATGTATGTGAATTAGTTTACAAAGCTGTGCTTTGCGTTCCTGTTCGGAACAAGTTAGGGTTAGGGTTAGGGTTAGGGTTAGTTTAGGGCTGGGTAAGGGATATGGTTAGGGTTAGGGTTAGCGTTAGGGGTTAGGGTTAGGGTTAGGGTTAGGGTTCGGGGTTAGGGTTAGGGTTCGGGGTTAGGGTTAGGGTTAGGGTTAGGGTTAGGGTTAGGGGTTTAGGGTTAGGGTTAAGTTTATGGTTATATCACTTTTCGGTTTTCCTGTTATAATAATTGAACAGGCGACACATATGTGAATTAGTTTACAAAGTTGTGTTTTGCGTTTCTGTTCTTTCTTTGGAAACTTGTTTTTGTGCCATACAGTGCGAGATAACACTTTTGGGTTTCCCTGTATTCCTAATTGAGCGAGGGACACACATGTGATTTACTTGACAAAGTAGTGCTTTTGATTTCTGTTCTTCGGTTGGAAACTTGTTTCTGTGCTGTACAGTGTGATATATCACTTTTCAGTTTTCCTGTTGTAATAATTGAACGGGTGACACGTATGTGATTTAGTTTACAAAGTTGTGCTTTGCGTTTCTGTTCATTCGATGGAAATTTTTTTCTGTGCCGTACAGTGCGAGATAACACTTTTCGGTTTTCTTCTATTCCTAATTGAGCGAGTGACACACATGTGGTTCAGTTTACAAAGTAGTGCTTTTCATTTACGTTCTTTCGTTGGAAACTTGTTCCTGTTAGGAACAAGTTAGGGTTATGATTAGGGTTACGGTTAGGGTTAGGGTTAGGGTTAGGGTTAGGGGTTAGGGTTAGGGTTAGGGTTATATCACTTTTCAGTTTTCCTGTTATAATAATTGAACAGGCGACACATATGTGAATTAGCTTACAAAGTTGTGCTTTGCGTTTCTGTTCTTTAAATGGAAACTTGTTTCTGTGCCGTAAAGTGCGAGATAACACTATTCAGTTTTCCTGTATTCCTAATTGAGCGAGTGACACACATGTGATTCAGTTGACAAATTAGTGCTTTCCATTTACGTTCTTTCGTTGGAAACTTGTTCCTGTTAGGAACAAGTTAGGGTTAGGGTTAGGGTTAGGGTTAGTTTAGGGCTGGGTAAGGGATATGGTTAGGGTTACGGTTAGGGTTAGGGGTTAGGGTTAGGGTTAGGGTTAGGGTTAGGGTTAGGGGTTAGGGTTAGGGTTAGGGTTAGGGTTAGGGGTTTAGGGTTAGGGTTAGGGTTAGGGTTAGGGGTTAGAGTTAGGGTTAGGGTTAGGGTTAGGGTTTCGGTTAGGGTTAGGGTTAGGGTTAGGGTTAGTGTTAGGGTTAGGGTTACGGTTAGGGTTAGGGGTTAGGGTTAGGGTTAGGGTTAGGGTTATATCACTTTTCAGTTTTCCTGTTATAATAATTGAACAGGCGACACATATTTGAATTAGTTTACAAAGTTGTGCTTTGTGTTTCTGTTCTTTCGATGGAAACATGTTTCTGTCCTGTACAGTGTGTTATATCACTTGTGAGTTTTCCTGTTTATAATAATTGAACAGGCGACACGTATGTCATTTAGTTTACAAAGTTGTGCTTTGCCTTTCTGTTCTTTCTTTGGAAACTTGTTTTTGTGCCATACAGTGCGAGATAACACTTTTCAGTTTCCCTGTATTCCTAATTGAGCGAGCGACACACATGTGATTTACTTTACAAAGTAGTGCTTTGGATTTCTGTTCTTCGGTTGGGAATATGTTTCTGTGCTGTACAGTGTGATATATCACTTTTCAGTTTTCCTGTATTCCTAATGGAGCGAGCGACACACATTTGATTTAGTTTACAAATTAGTGATTTTCTTTTGTGTTCTTTCATTTGAAACTTGTTCCTGTGCTGTACAATGTGATATATCTCTTTTCAGTTTTCCTTTTATAATAATTGAACAGGCGACACGTTTGTGAATTAGTTTACAAAGTTGTGCTTTGCGTTTCTGTTCTTTCGATGGTAACTTGTTTCTGTGCCGTACAGAGCGAGATAACACTTTTCGGTTTTCCTGTATTCCTAATTGAGCGAGTGACACACATGTGATTCAGTTTACAAAGTAGTGCTTTTCATTTACGTTCTTTCATTGGAAACTTGTTCCTGCTAGGAACAAGTTAGGGTTAGGGTTAGGGTTTGGTTTAGGTTAGGGCTGGGTAAGGGATATGGTTAGGGTTACGATTAGGGTTAGGGTTAGGGTTCGGGGTTAGGGTTAGGATTAGGGTTAGGGTAAGGGGTTAGGGTTAGGGTTAGGGTTAGGATTAGGGTTAGGGGTTTAGGGTTAGGGTTAGGGTTAGGGTTATATCACTTTTCAGTTTTCCTGTTATAATAATTGAACAGGCAACACGTATGTGAATTAGTTTACAAAGTTGTGCTTTGTGTTTCTGTTCTTTCGATGGAAACTTGTTTCTATGCCGTACAGTTCGAGATAACACTTTTCGGTTTTCCTCTATTCCTAATTGAGCGAGCGACACACATTTGATTTACTTTACAAAGTAATGCTTTGGATTTCTGTTCTTCGGTTGGAAACTTGTTTTTGTGCTGTACATTGTGATATATCACTTTTCAGTTTTCCTGTTGTAATGATTGAACGGGCGACACGTATGTGCTTTAGTTTACAAAGTTGTGCTTTGCATTTCTGCTCTTTCGATGGAAACATGTTCCTGTGCTGTACAGTGCATTATATCACTTTTCAGTTTTCCTGTTATAATAATTGAACAGGCGACATGTATGTGAATTAGTTTACAAAGTTGTGCTTTGCGTTTCTGTTCTTTCTTTGGAAACTTGTATCTGTGCCATACAGTGCGAGATAACACTTTTCGGTTTCCCTGTATTCCTATTTGAGCGAGGGACACACATGTGATTTACTTGACAAAGTAGTGCTTTGGATTTCTGTTCTTCGTTTGGAAACTTGTTTCTGTGCTGTACATTGTGATATATTACATTTCAGTTTTCCTGTTGTAATAATTGAACGGGCGACACGTATGTGATTTAGTTTACAAAGTAGTGCTTTGGATTTCTGTTCTTCGGTTGGAAACTTGTTTCTGTGCTGTACAGTGTGATATGTCACTTTTCAGTTTTCCTGTTGTAATAATTTTACGGGCGACACGTATGTGATTTAGTTTAAAAAGTTGTGCTTTGCGTTTCTGTTCATTCGATGGAAACTTGTTTTTGTGCCGTACAGTGGGAGATAACACTTTTCGGTTTTCCTGTATTCCTAATTGAGCGAGTGACACACATGTGATTCAGTTTCCAAAGTAGTGCTTTTCATTTACGTTCTTTCGTTGGAAACTTGTTCCTGCTAGGAACAAGTTAGGGTTAGGGTTAGGGTTAGGGTTAGTTTAGGGCTGGGTAAGGGATATGGTTAGGGTTACGGTTAGGGTTAGGTTTAGGTTTAGGGGTAAGGGTTAGGGTTAGGGTTAGGATTAGGGTTAGGGTTAGGGGTTTAGGGTTAGGGTTAGGGTTAGGGTTATATCACTTTTCAGTTTTCATGTTATAATAATTGAACAGGCGACATGTATTTCATTTAGTTTACAAAGTTGTGCTTTGCGTTTCTGTTCTTTCGATGGAAACTTGTGTCTGTGCTGTACAGTGTGATATATCACTTTTCAGTTTTCCTCTTGTAATAATTGAACGGGCGACACATATGTGATTTAGTTTACAAAGTTGTGCTTTGCGTTTCTGTTCTTTCGATGGAAACTTGTGTCTGTGCTGTACAGTGCGAGATAACACTTTTCGGTTTTCCTGTATTCCTAATTGAGCGAGTGACACACATGTGATTCAGTTTACAAAGTAGTGCTTTTCATTTACGTTCTTTTGTTGGAAACTTGTTCCTGTTTGTAACAACTTAGGGTTAGGGTAAGGGTTAGGGTTAGGGTTAGGGTTAGGGTTAGGGTTAGGGTTACGGTTACGGTTATGGTTAGGGTTAGGTTAGGGCTGGGTAAGGGATATGGTTAGGGTTAGGGTTAGGGTTAGGGTTAGGGTTAGGGTTATATCACTTTTCAGTTTTCCTGTTATAATAATTGAACAGGCGACACATATGTGAATTAGTTTATAAAGTTTTGCTTTGCGTTTCTGTTCATTCGATGGAAACATGTTTCTGTCCTGTACAGTGTGTTATATCACTTGTCAGTTTTCCTGTTTATAATAATTGAACAGGCGACACGTATGTCATTTAGTTTACAAAGTTGTGCTTTGCCTTTCTGTTCTTTCTTTGGAAACTTGTTTTTGTGCCATGCAGTGCGAGATAACACTTTTCGGTTTCCCTGTACTCCTAATTGAGCGAGCGACACACATGTGATTTACTTTACAAAGTAGTGCTTTTCATTTATGTTCTTTCGTTGGAAACATGTTCCTGTTAGGAAAAAGTTAGGGATATGGTTAGGGTTACGGTTAGGGTTAGGGGTAGGGTTAGGGTTAGGGTTAGGGTTAGGGGTTAGGGTTAGGGTTATATCACTTTTCAGTTTTCCTGTTATAATAATTGAACAGCCGACACATGTGAATTAGTTTACAAAGTTGTGCTTTGCGTTTCTGTTCTTTCAATGGAAACTTGTTTCTGTGCCATACAGTGCGAGATAACACTTTTCAGTTTTCCTGTATTCCTAATTGAGCGAGTGACACACAGGTGATTCCGTTTAAAACTAGTGCTTTGCTTTTCTGTTCTTTCGTTGGAAACTTGTTCTTGTGCTGTACAGTGAGATACATCACTTTTCAGTTTTCCTCTATTCCTAATGGAGCGAGCGACACACATGTGATTTAGTTTACAAATTAGTGATTTTCTTTTGTGTTCTTTCATTTGAAACTTGTTCCTGTGCTGTACAATGTGATATATCACTTTTCAGTTTTCCTTTTATGATAATTGAACAGGCGACACGTATGTGAATTAGTTTACAAAGTTGTGCTTTGCGTTTCTGTTCTTTCGATGGAAACATGTTCCTGTGCTGTACAGTGCATTATATCACTTTTCAGTTTTCCTGTTATAATAATTGAACAGGCGACATGTATGTGAATTAGTTTCCAAAGTTGTGCTTTGCTTTTCTGTTCTTTCGATGGAAACTTTTTTCTGTGCTGTACAGTGCGTTATATCACTTTTCAGTTTTCCTGTTATAATAATTGAACCACCAACACGTATGTGAATTAGTTTACAAAGTTGTGCTTTTCCATTCTGTTCTTTCGATGGAAACTTTTTTCTGTGCTGTACAGTGCGTTATATCACTTTTCAGTTTTCCTGTTCTAATAATTGAACAGGCAACACGTATGTGAATTAGTTTACAAAGTTGTGCTTTGCCGTTCTGTTCTTTCGATGGAAACTTGTTTCTGTGCCGTACAGTGCGAGAGAACACTTTTCGGTTTTCCTGTATTCCTAATTGAGCGAGTGACACACATGTGATTCAGTTTACAAACTAGTGCTTTCCATTTACGTTCTTTCGTTGGAAACTTGTTCCTGTTAGGAACAAGTTAGGGATATGGTTAGGGTCACGGTTAGGGTTAGGGTTAGGGTTAGGGTTAGGGTTAGGGTTATATCACTTTTCAGTTTTCCTGTTATAATAATTGAACAAGCGACACATATGTGAATTAGTTTACAAAGTTGTGCTTTGCGTTTCTGTTCTTTCGATGGAAACTTGGTTCTGTGCCACACAGTGCGAGATAACACTTTTCGGTTTCCCTGTATTCCTAATTGAGCGAGGGACACACATGTGATTTACTTGACAAAGTAGTGCTTTGGATTTCTGTTCTTCGGTTGGAAACTTGTTACTGTGTTGTACAGTGTGATATATCACTTTTCAGTTTTCCTGTTGTAATAATTTTACGGGCGACACGTATGTGATTTAGTTTACAAAGTTGTGCTTTGCGTTTCTGTTCTTTCGTTGGAAACTTGTTTCTGTGCCGTACAGTGGGAGATAACACTTTTCGGTTTTCCTGTATTCCTAATTGAGCGAGTGACACACATGTGATTCAGTTTACAAATAGTGCTTTTCATTTACGTTCTTTCGTTGGAAACTTGCTCCTGCTAGGAACAAGTTAGGGTTAGGGTTAGGGTTAGGGTTAGTTTAGGGCTGGGTAAGGGATATGGTTAGGGTTAAGGTTAGGGTTAGGGTTAGGTTTAGGGGTAAGGGTTAGGGTTAGGGTTAGGGTTAGGGTTAGGGTTAGGGGTTTAGGGTTAGGGTTAGGGTTTGGGTTATATCACTTTTCAGTTTTCCTGTTATAATAATTGAACAGGCGACACGTATGTGAATTAGTTAACAAAGTTGTGCTTTGCGTTTCTGTTCTTTCGATGGAAACATGTTTCTGTCCTGTACAGTGTGTTATATCACTTGTCAGTTTTCCTGTTTATAATAATTGAACAGGCGACACGTATGTCATTTAGTTTACAAAGTTGTGCTTTGGGTTTCTGTTCTTTCTTTGGAAACTTGTTTTTGTGCCATACAGTGCGAGATAACACTTTTCGTTTTCCCTGTATTTCTAATTGAGCGAGCGACACACATGT
>NC_083352.1:68391050-68396050 GCF_030254825.1 Meriones unguiculatus | reverse complement strand
ACAAGTTAGGGATATGGTTAGGGTCACGGTTAGGGTTAGGGTTAGGGTTATATCACTTTTCAGTTTTCCTGTTATAATAATTGAACAGGCGACACATATGTGAATTAGTTTACAAAGTTGTGCTTTGCGTTTCTGTTCTTTCGATGGAAACATGTTTCTGTTCTGTACAGTGCGTTATATCACTTTTCAGTTTTCCTGTTTATAATAATTGAACAGGCGACACGTATGTCATTTAGTTTACAAAGTTGTGCTTTGCGTTTCTGTTCTTTCTTTGGAAACTTGTATCTGTGCCATACAGTGCGAGATAACACTTTTCGGTTTCCCTGTATTCCTAATTGAGCGAGGGACACACATGTGATTTACTTGACAAAGTAGTGCTTTGGATTTCTGTTCTTCGGTTGGAAACTTGTTTCTGTGCTGTACAGTGTGATATATCACATTTCAGTTTTCATGTTGTAATAATTTTATGGGCGACACGTATGTGATTTAGTTTACAAAGTTGTGCTTTGCGTTTCTGTTCTTTCGATGGAAATTTGTTTCTGTGCCGTACAGTGTGAGATAACACTTTTCGGTTTTCCTGTATTCCTAATTGAGCGAGTGACACACATGTGATTCAGTTTACAAAGTAGTGCTTTTCATTTACGTTCTTTCGTTGCAAATAGGAACAAGTTAGGGTTAGAGTTAGGGTTAGCGTTAGTTTAGGGCTGGGTAAGGGATATGGTTAAGGTTACGGTTAGGGTTAGGGTTAGGTTTAGGGGTAAGGGTTAGGGTTAGGGTTAGGTTTACGGGTTAGGGTTAGGGTTAGGGTTACGGTTAGGGTTAGGGTTAGGGTTAGGGTTAGGGTTACGATTAGGGTTAGGGTTAGGGTTAGCGTTAGGGTTAGGGTTAGGGGTTAGCGTTAGGGTTAGGGGTTAGGGTTAGGGTTAGGGTTAGGGTTTGGGTTAGTGTTAGGGGTTTAGGGTAAGGGTTAGGGTTAGGGTTATATCACTTTCCCGTTTTCCTGTTATAATAATTGAACAGGCGACTCGTATGTGAATTAGTTTACAAAGTTCTGCTTTGCGTTTCTGTTCTTTCGATGGAAACATGTTTCTGTCCTGTACAGTATGTTATATCACTTGTCAGTTTTCCTGTTTATAATAATTGAACAGGCGACACGTATGTCATTTAATTTACAAAGTTGTGCTTTGCATTTCTGTTCTTTCTTTGGAAACTTGTTTTTGTGCCATACAGTGCGAGATAACACTTTTCGGTTTTCCTGTATTCCTAATTGAGCGAGTGACACACATGTGATTCAGTTTACAAAGTAGTGCTTTTCATTTACGTTCTTTCGTTGGAAACTTGTTCCTGATAGGAACAAGTTATGGATATGCTTAGGGTCACGGTTAGGGTTAGGGTTAGGGTTAGGGGTTAGGGTTAGGGTTAGGGTTAGGGTTAGGGTTATATCACTTTTCAGTTTTCCTGTTATAATAATTGAACAGGCGACACATATGTGAATTAGTTTACAAAGTTGTGCTTTGCGTTTCTGTTCTTTCGATGGAAACTTGGTTCTGTGCCATACAGTGCGAGATAACACTTTTCGGTTTCCCTGTATTCCTAATTGAGTGAGGGACACACATGTGATTTACTTGACAAAGTAGTGCTTTGGATTTCTGTTCTTCGGTTGGAAACTTGTTTCTGTGCTGTACAGTGTGATATATCACTTTTCAGTTTTCCTGTTGTAATAATTTTACGGGCGACACGTATGTGATTTAGTTTACAAAGTTGTGCTTTGCGTTTCTGTTCTTTCGATGGAAACTTGTTTCTGTGCCGTACAGTGGGAGATAACACTTTTCGGTTTTCCTGTATTCCTAATTGAGCGAGTGACACACATGTGATTCAGTTTACAAAGTAGTGCTTTTCATTTACGTTCTTTCGTTGGAAACTTGCTCCTGCTAGGAACAAGTTAGGGTTAGGGTTAGGGTTAGGGTTAGTTTAGGGCTGGGTAAGGGATATGGTTAGGGTTACGGTTAGGGTTAGGGTTAGGTTTAGGGGTAAGGGTTAGGGTTAGGGTTAGGGTTAGGGTTAGGGTTAGGGGTTTAGGGTTAGGGTTAGGGTTTGGGTTATATCACTTTTCAGTTTTCCTGTTATAATAATTGAACAGGCGACACGTATGTGAATTAGTTAACAAAGTTGTGCTTTGCGTTTCTGTTCTATCGATGGAAACATGTTTCTGTCCTGTACAGTGTGTTATATCACTTGTCAGTTTTCCTGTTTATAATAATTGAACAGGCGACACGTATGTCATTTAGTTTACAAACTTGTGCTTTGGGTTTCTGTTCTTTCTTTGGAAACTTGTTTTTGTGCCATACAGTGCGAGATAACACTTTTCGGTTTCCCTGTATTTCTAATTGAGCGAGCGACACACATGTGATTTAATTTACAAAGTAGTGCTTTTCATTTATGTTCTTTTGTTGGAAACTTGTTCCTGTTTGGAACAAGTTAGGGTTAGGGTTAGGGTTAGGGTTAGGGGTTAGGGTTAGGGTTAGGGTTAGCGTTAGGGTTAGGGTTAAGGTTAGGGTTAGGGTTAGGGTTAGGGTTAGGGTTAGGTTTATGGTTAAGGTTAGGGTTAGGGTTAGGGTTAGGGTTAGGGATTAGGGTTAGGGTTAGGGTTAGGGTTAGGGGTTAGGGTTAGGGTTATGGTTAGGGTTAGGGTTAGGTTAGGGCTGGGTAAGGGATATGGTTAGGGTTACGGTTACGGTTGGGTTTAGGGTAAGAAGTTAGGGTTAGGGTTAGGGCTGGGTAAGGGATATGGTTAAAGTTAGGGTTAGGGTTAGGGTTAGGGTTAGGGGTTAGGGTTAGGGTTAGGGTTAGGGGTTAGGGTTAGGGTTAGGGTTAGGGTTATATCACTTTTCAGTTTTCCTGTTATAATAATTGAACAGGCGACACGTATGTGAATTAGTTTACAAAGTTGTGCTTTGCGTTTCTGTTCTTTCGATGGAAACATGTTTCTGTTCTGTACAGTGCGTTATATCACTTTTCAGTTTTCCTGTTTATAATAATTGAACAGGCGACACGTATGTCATTTAGTTTACAAAGTTTTGCTTAGCGTTTCTGTTCTTTCTTTGGAAACTTGTTTTTGTGCCATACAGTGCGAGATAACACTTTTTGGTTTCCCTGTATTCCTAATTGAGCGAGCGACACACATGTTATTTACTTTACAAAGTAGTGCTTTGGATTTCTGTTCTTCGGTTGGAAACTTGTTTCTGTGCTGTACAGTGTGATATATCACTTTTCAGTTTTCCTGTTGTAATAATTGAACAGGCGACATGTATGTGATTTAGTTTACAAAGTTGTGCTTTGCGTTTCTGTTCTTTCGATGGAAATTTGTTTCTGTGCCGTACAGTGTGAGATAACACTTTTCGGTTTTCCTGTATTCCTAATTGAGCGAGTGACACACATGTGATTCAGTTTAAAAAGTAGTGCTTTTCATTTACGTTCTTTCGTTGGAAACTTGTTCATGTTAGGAACAAGTTAGGGATATGGTTAGGGTCACGGTTAGGGTTAGGGTTAGGGTTATATCACTTTTCAGTTTTCCTGTTATAATAATTGAACAGGCGACACATATGTGAATTAGTTTACAAAGTTGTGCTTTGCGTTTCTGTTCTTTCGATGGAAACATGTTCCTGTTCTGTACAGTGCGTTATATCACTTTTCAGTTTTCCTGTTTATAATAATTGAACAGGCGACACGTATGTCATTTAGTTTACAAAGTTGTGCTTTGCGTTTCTGTTCTTTCTTTGGAAACATGTATCTGTGCCATACAGTGCGAGACAACACTTTTCGGTTTCCCTGTATTCCTAATTGAGCGAGGGACACACATGTGATTTACTTGACAAAGTAGTGCTTTGGATTTCTGTTCTTCGGTTGGAAACTTGTTTCTGTGCTGTACAGTGTGATATATCACTTTTCAGTTTTCCTGTTGTAATAATTTTACGGGCGACACGTATGTGATTTAGTTTACAAAGTTGTGCTTTGCGTTTCTGTTCTTTCGATGGAAATTTGTTTCTGTGCCGTACAGTGTGAGATAACACTTTGCGGTTTTCCTGTATTCCTAATTGAGCGAGTGACACACATGTGATTCAGTTTACAAAGTAGTGCTTTTCATTTGCGTTCTTTCGTTGCAAATAGGAACAAGTTAGGGTTAGGGTTAGGGTTAGCGTTAGTTTAGGGCTGGGTAAGGGATATGGTTAAGGTTACGGTTAGGGTTAGGGTTAGGTTTAGGGGTAAGGGTTAGGGTTAGGGTTAGGGTTAGGGGTTACGGTTAGGGTTAGGGTTAGGGTTACGGTTAGGGTTAGGGTTAGCGTTAGGGTTACAATTAGGGTTAGGGTTAGGGTTAGGGTTAGCGTTAGGGTTAGGGTTAGGGGTTAGGGTTAGGGTAAGGGTTAGGGTTAGGGTTATATCACTTTCCCGTTTTCCTGTTATAATAATTGAACAGGCGACTCGTATGTGAATTAGTTTACAAAGTTGTGCTTTGCGTTTCTGTTCTTTCGATGGAAACATGTTTTTGTCCTGTACAGTGTGTTATATCACTTTTCAGTTTTCCTGTTATAATAATTGAACAGGCGACACGTGTGTCATTTAGTTTACAATGTTGTGCTTTGCGTTTCTGTTCTTTCTTTGGAAACTTGTTTTTGTGCCATACCGTGCGAGATAACACTTTTCGGATTCCCTGTATTTCTAATTGAGCGAGCGACACACATGTGATTTACTTTACAAAGTAGTGCTTTGGATTTCTGTTCTTCGGTTGGAAACTTGTTTCTGTGCTGTACAGTGTGATATATCACTTTTCAGTTTTCCTGTTGTAATAATTGAACGGGCGACACGTATGTGATTTAGTTTACAAAGTTGTGCTTTGCGTTTCTGTTCTTTCGATGGAAACTTGTGTCTGTGCTATACAGTGCGAGATAACAGTTTTCGTTTTCCTGTATTCCTAATTGAGCGAGTGACACACATGTGATTCA
>NC_083352.1:68326050-68386050 GCF_030254825.1 Meriones unguiculatus | reverse complement strand
TAGTTTACAAAGTTGTGCTGTGCGTTTCTGTTCTTTCGATGAAAACATGTTCCTGTGATGTACAGTGTGTTATATCACTTTTCTGTTTTCCTCTTATAATAATTGAACAGGCGACACGTATGTCATTTAGTTTACAAAGTTGTGCTTTCCGTTTCTGTTCTTTCTTTGGAAACTTGTTTCTGTGCCATACAGTGTGTGATAACACTTTTCGGTTTCCCTGTATTCCTAATTGAGCGAGCAACACATATGTGATTTAGTTTACAAAGTAGTGCTTTGGGTTTCTGTTCTTCTTGGAAACTTGTTTCCGTGCTGTACAGTGTGATATATCACTTTTCAGTTTTCCTGTTGTAATAATTGAACGGGCGACACGTATGTGATTTAGTTTACAAAATTGTGCTTTGCTTTTCTGTTCTTTCGATGGAAACTAGTTTCTGTGCCGTACAGTGCGATATAACACTTTTCGGTTTTCCTGTATTCCTAATTGAGCGAGTGACACACATGTGATTCAGTTTACAAAGTAGTGCTTTTCATTTACGTTCTTTCGTTGGAAACTTGTTCCTGTTAGGAACAAGTTAGGGTTAGGGTTAGGGTTAGGGTTAGGTTAGGGCTGGGCAAGTGATAGGGTTAGCGTTAGGGTTAGGGTTAGGGTTAGGGTTAGGGTTAGGGTTTGGGGTTAGGGTTAGGGTTAGGGTTAGGGTTAGGGGTTAGGGTTAGGGTTAGGGTTAGGGCCTTAGGGTTAGGGTTATATCACTTTTCAGTTTTCCTGTTATAATAATTGAAGAGGCGACACATATGTGAATTAGATTACAAAGTTGTGCTTTGCGTTTCTGTTCTTTCAATGGAAACTTGCTTCTGTGCCGAACAGTGCGAGATAACAATTTTCAGTTTTCCTGTATTCCAAATTGAGCGAGCGACACACACGTGATTCTTTTTAAAAGTAGTGCTTTGCTTTTCTGTTTTTTCGTTGGAAACTTGTTCTTGTTCTGTACAGTGAGATATATTACTTTTCAGTTTTCCTGTTATAATAATTGAACAGGCGACACGTATGTGAATTAGTTTACAAAGTTGTGCTTTGCGTTTCTGTTCTTTCGATGGAAACATGTTCCTGTGCTCTACAGTGTGGTATATCACTTTTCAGTGTTCCTCTTATAATAATTGAACAGGCGACACGTATGTCATTTAGTTTACAAAGTTGTGCTTTGCGTTTCTGTTCTTTCAATGGAAACTTGTTTCTGTGCCAAACAGTGTGAGATAACACTTTTCGGTTTCCCTGTATTCCTAATTGAGCGAGCGACACACATGTGATTTAGTTTACAAAGTAGTGCTTTGGGTTTCTGTTCTTCTTGGAAACTTGTTTCTGTGTTGTACAGTGTGATATATCACTTTTCAGTTTTCCTGTTGTAATAATTGAACGGGCGACACGTATGTGATTTAGTTTACAAAGTTGTGCTTTGCTTTTCTGTTCTTTCGGTGGAAACTAGTTTCTGTGCCGTACAGTGCGATATAACACTTTTCGGTTTTCCTGTATTCCTAATTGAGCGAGTGACACACATGTGATTCAGTTTACAAAGTAGTGCTTTTCATTTACGTTCTTTCGTTGGTTAGGGTTAGGGATAGGGTTAGGGTTAGGTTAGGGCTGGGTAAGGGATAGGGTTAGCGTTAGGGTTAGGGTTAGGGTTAGGGTTAGGGTTAGGGGTTAGGGTTAGGGTTAGGGTTAGGGGTTAGGGTTAGGGTTAGGGTTAGGGCCTTAGGGTTAGGGTTAGGGTTAGGGTTATATCACTTTTCAGTTTTCCTGTTATAATAATTGAACAGGCGACACATATCTGAATTGGTTTACAAAGTTGTGCTTTGCGTTTCTGTTCTTTCAATGGAAACTTGTTTCTGTGCCGTACAGTGCGAGATAACACTTTTCAGTTTCCCTGTATTCCTAATTGAGCGAGCAACACACATGTGATTTAGTTTACCAAGTAGTGCTTTGGATTTCTGTTCTTCGGTTGGAAACTTGTTTCTGTGCTGTACAGTGTGATATATCACTTTTCAGTTTTCTTGTTATAATAATTGAACAGGCGACACGTATGTGAATTACTTTACAAAGTTGTCCTTTCCGTTTAGGTTCTTTCGATGGAAACATGTTCCTGGGCTGTACAGTGCGTTACATAACTTTTCAGTTTTCCTGTTATAATATTTGAACAGGCCACACGTATGTGAATTAGTTTACAAAGTTTTGCTTTGCGTTTCTGTTCTTTCGATGGAAACTTGGTTCTGTGCTGTACAGTGCGAGATAACAGTTTTCAGTTTTCCTATATTCCTAATTGAGCGAGCGACACCCAGGTGATTCCGTTTAAAAGTAGTTCTTTGCTTTTCTGTTCTTTCGTTGGAAACTTGTTCTTGTGCTGTACAGTGAGATATGAGACTTTTCAGTTTTCCTGTATTCCTAATGGAGCGAGCGACACACATGTGATTTAATTTACAAAGTAGAGATTTTCTTTTTTGTTCTTTCATTTGAAACTTGTTCCTGTGCTATACAATGTGATATATCACTTTTCAGTTTTCCTGTATTCCTAATGGAGCGAGTGACACACATGTGATTTAGTTTACAAATTAGAGATTTCCTTTTTTTTCTTTCATTTGAAACTTGTTCCTGTCCTGTACAATGTGATATATCACTTTTCAGTTTTCCTGTTATAATAATTGAACAGGCGACACGTATGTGAATTAGTTAACAAAGTTGTACTTTGCTTTTCTGTTCTTTCGATGGAAACTTGTTCTTCTGCTGTACAGTGCGTTATATCACTTTTCAGTTTTCCTGTTATAATAATTGAAAAGGCGACACATATGTGAATTAGTTTCCAAAGTTGTGCTTTGCGTTTCTGTTCTTTCGATGGAAACATGTTCCTGTGCTGTACAGTGCGTTATATCACTTTTCAGTTTTCCTGTTATAATAATTGAACAGGCGACACGTATGTGAATTAGTTTCCAAAGTTGTGCTTTGCGTTTCTGTTCTTTCGATGGAAACTTGTTCCTGTGCTGTACAGTGCGTTTTATCACTTTTCAGTTTTCCTGTTATAATAATTGAACGGGCGACACGTATGTGATTTAGTTTACAAAATTGTGCTTTGCTTTTCTGTTCTTTCGATGGAAACTAGTTTCTGTGCCGTACAGTGCGATATAACACTTTTCGGTTTTCCTGTATTCCTAATTGAGCGAGTGACACACATGTGATTCAGTTTACAAAGTAGTGCTTTTCATTTACGTTCTTTCGTTGGAAACTTGTTCCTGTTAGGAACAAGTTAGGGTTAGGGTTAGGGTTAGGGTTACGTTAGGGCTGGGCAAGTGATAGGGTTAGCGTTAGGGTTAGGGTTAGGGTTAGGGTTAGGGTTAGGGTTAGGGTTTGGGGTTAGGGTTAGGGTTAGGGTTAGGGTTAGGGGTTAGGGTTAGGGTTAGGGTTAGGGCCTTAGGGTTAGGGTTATATCACTTTTCAGTTTTCCTGTTATAATAATTGAAGAGGCGACACATATGTGAATTAGTTTACAAAGTTGTGCTTTGCGTTTCTGTTCTTTCAATGGAAACTTGCTTCTGTGCCGAACAGTGCAAGATAACAATTTTCAGTTTTCCTGTATTCCAAATTGAGCGAGCGACACACACGTGATTCTTTTTAAAAGTAGTGCTTTGCTTTTCTGTTTTTTCGTTGGAAACTTGTTCTTGTGCTGTACAGTGAGATATATTACTTTTCAGTTTTCCTGTTATAATAATTGAACAGGCGACACGTATGTGAATTAGTTTACAAAGTTGTGCTTTGCGTTTCTGTTCTTTCGATGGAAACATGTTCCTGTGCTCTACAGTGTGTTATATCACTTTTCAGTTTTCCTCTTATAATAATTGAACAGGCGACACGTATGTCATTTAGTTTACAAAGTTGTGCTTTCCCTTTCTGTTCTTTGTTTGGAAACTTGTTTCTGTGCCGTACAGTGTGAGATAACACTTTTCGGTTTCCCTGTATTCCTAATTGAGCGAGCGACACACATGTTATTTAGTTTACAAAGTAGTGCTTTGGGTTTCTGTTCTTCTTGTAAACTAGTTTCTGTGCTGTACAGTGTGATATATCACTTTTCAGTTTTCCTGTTGTAGTAATTGAACGGGCGACACGTATGTGATTTAGTTTACAAAGTTGTGCTTTGCTTTTCTGTTCTTTCGATGGAAACTAGTTTCTGTGCTGTACAGTGCGATATAACACTTTTCGGTTTTCCTGTATTCCTAATTGAGAGAGTGACACACATGTGATTCAGTTTACAAAGTAGTGCTTTTCATTTCCATTCTTTCGTTGGAAACTTGTTCCTGTTAGGAACAAGTTAGGGTTAGGGTTAGGGTTAGGTTTAGGGTTAGGGTTAGGGTTAGGTTAGAGCTGGGTAAGGGATAGGGATAGCGTTAGGGTTAGGGTTAGGGTTAGGGTTAGGGTTAGGGGTTAGGGTTAGGGTAAGGGTTAGGGTTAGGGTTAGGGCCTTAGGGTTAGGGTTAGGGTTAGGGTTATATCACTTTTCAGTTTTCCTGTTATAATAATTGAAGAGGCGACACATATGTGAATTAGTTTACAAAGTTGTGCTTTGCGTTTCTGTTCTTTCAATGGAAACATGTTTCTGTGCCGAACAGTGCGAGAAAACACTTTCCGTTTTCCTGTATTCCTAATTGAGCGAGCGACATACAGGTGATTCTGTTTAAAAGTAGTGCTTTGCTTTTCTGTTCTTTCGTTGGAAACTTGTTCTTGTGCTGTACAGTGAGATATATTACTGTTCAGTTTTCCTGTAATCCTAATGGAGCGAGTGACACACATGTGATTTAGTTTACAAATTAGTGATTTTCTTTTTTGTTCTTTCATTTGAAACTTGTTCCTGTGCTGTACAATGTGATATATCACTTTTCAGTTTTCCTGTTACAATAATTGAACAGGCGACACGTATGTGAATTAGTTTTCAAAGTTGTGCTTTGTGTTTCTGTTCTTTCGATGGAAACATGTTCCTGTGCTGTACAGTGTGTTATATCACTTTTCAGTTTTCCTCTTATAATAATTGAACAGGCGACACGTATGTCATTTAGTTTACAAAGTTGTGCTTTCCGTTTTTGTTCTTTCTTTGGAAACTTGTTTCTGGGCCATACAGTGTGAGATAACTCTTTTCGGTTTCCCTGTATTCCTAATTGAGCGAGCGACACACATGTGATTTAGTTTACAAAGTAGTGCTTTCGGTTTCTGTTCTTCGGTTGGAAACTTGTTTCTGTGCTGTACAGTGTGATATATCACTTTTCAGTTTTCCTGTTGTAGTAATTGAACGGGCGATACGTATGTGATTTAGTTTACAAAGTTGTGCTTTGCTTTTCTGTTCTTTCGATGGAAACTAGTTTCTGTGCCGTACAGTGCGATATAACACTTTTCGGTTTTCCTGTATTCCTAATTGAGCGAGTGACACACATGTGATTCAGTTTACAAAGTAGTGCTTTTCATTTACGTTCTTTCGTTGAAAACTTGTTGCTGTTAGGAACAAGTTAGGGTTAGGGTTAGGGTTAGGGTTAGGGTTAGGTTAGGGCTGGGTAAGGGATAGGGTTAGCGTTAGGGTTAGGGTTAGGGTTAAGGTTATGCGTTACGGTTAGGGTTAAGGTTAGGGTTAGGGTTAGGGTTAGGGTTAGGGTTAGGGGTTAGGGTTAGGGTTAGGGTTAGGGTTAGGGCCTTAGGGTTAGGGTTAGGGTTAGGGTTATATCACTTTTCAGTTTTCCTGTTATAATAATTGAAGAGGCGACACATATGTGAATTAGTTTACAAAGTTGTGCTTTGCGTTTCTGTTCTTTCAATGGAAACTTGTTTCTGTGCCGTACAGTGCGAGATAACACTTTCCATTTCCTGTATTCCTAATTGAGCGAGAGACACACAGGTGATTCTGTTTAAAAGTAGTGCTTTGCTTTTCTGTTCTTTCGTTGGAAACTTGTTCTTGTGCTTTACAGTGAGATATATTACTGTTCAGTTTTCCTGTAATCCTAATGGAGCTAGTGACACACATGTGATTTAGTTTACAAATTAGTGATTTTCTTTTTTGTTCTTTCATTTGAAACTTGTTCCTGTGCTGTACAATGTGAAATATCACTTTTCAGTTTTCCTGTTATAATAATTGAACAGGCGACACGTATGTGAATTAGTTTACAAAGTTGTGCTTTGCGTTTCTGTTCTTTCGATGGAAACATGTTCCTGTGCTGTACAGTGTGTTATATCACTTTTCAGTTTTCCTCTTATAATAATTGAACAGGCGACACGTATGTCATTTAGTTTACAAAGTTGTGCTTTGCGTTTCTGTTCTTTCAATGGAAACTTGTTTCTGTGCCAAACAGTGTGAGATAACACTTTTCGGTTTCCCTGTATTCCTAATTGAGCGAGCGACACACATGTGATTTAGTTTACAAAGTAGTGCTTTGGGTTTCTGTTCTTCTTGGAAACTTGTTTCTGTGCTGTACAGTGTGATATATCACTTTTCAGTTTTCCTGTTGTAATAATTGAACGGGCGACACGTATGTGATTTAGTTTACAAAGTTGTGCTTTGCTTTTCTGTTCTTTCGGTGGAAACTAGTTTCTGTGCCGTACAGTGCGATATAACACTTTTCGGTTTTCCTGTATTCCTAATTGAGCGAGTGACACACATGTGATTCAGTTTACAAAGTAGTGCTTTTCATTTACGTTCTTTCGTTGGTTAGGGTTAGGGATAGGGTTAGGGTTAGGTTAGGGCTGGGTAAGGGATAGGGTTAGCGTTAGGGTTAGGGTTAGGGTTAGGATTAGGGTTAGGGTTAGGGGTTAGGGTTAGGGTTAGGGTTAGGGGTTAGGGTTAGGGTTAGGGTTAGGGCCTTAGGGTTAGGGTTAGGGTTAGGGTTAGGGTTAGGGTTAGGGGTTAGGGTTAGGGTTAGGGTTAGGGTTACGGTTATGGTTAGGGTTAGGGGTTAGGGTTATGGTTAGGGTTAGGGGTTAGGGTTAGGGTTAGGGTTAGGGGTTAGGGTTAGGGTTAGGGTTAGGGTTAGGGGTTTAGGGTAAGGGTTAGCGTTAGGGTTATATCACTTTCCCGTTTTCCTGTTATAATAATTGAACAGGCGACACGTATGTGAATTAGTTTACAAAGTTGTGCTTTGCGTTTCTGTTCTTTCGATGGAAACATGTTTCTGTCCTGTACAGTGTGTTATATCACTTGTCAGTTTTCCTGTTCATAATAATTGAACAGGCGACACGTATGTCATTTAGTTTAGAAACTTGTGCTTTGCGTTTCTGTTCTTTCGATGGAAACTTGTGTCAGTGCCGTACAGTGCGAGATAACACTTTTCGGTTTTCCTGTATTCCTAATTGAGCGAGTGACACACATGTGATTCAGTTTACAAAGTAGTGCTTTTCATTTACGTTCTTTTGTTGGAAACTTGTTCCTGTTTGGAACAAGTTAGGGTTAGGGTTAGGGTTAGGGTTGGGGTTAGGGTTAGGGGTTAGGGTTAGGGTTAGGGTTAGGGTTAGGGTTAGGGTTATATCACTTTTCAGTTTTCCTGTTATAATATTTGAACAGGCGACACATGTGAATTAGTTTACAAAGTTGTGCTTTGCTTTTCTGTTCTTTCAATGGAAACTTGTTTCTGTGCCGTACAGTGCGAGATAACACTTTTCAGTTTTCCTGTATTCCTAATTGAGCGAGTGACACACAGGTGATTCCGTTTTAAACTAGTGCTTTGCTTTTCTGTTCTTTCGTTGGAAACTTGTTCTTGTGCTGTACAGTTAGATATATCACTTTTCAGTTTTCCTGTATTCCTAATGGAGCGAGCGACACACATGTGATTTAGTTTACAAAGTAGTGCTTTGGATTTCTGTTCTTCGGTTGGAAAATTGTTTCTGTGCTGTACAGTGTGATATATCACTTTTCAGTTTTCCTGTTGTAATAATAAAACGGGCGACATGTATGTGAATTAGTTTACAGAGTTGTGCTTTGCGTTTCTGTTCTTTCTTTGGAAACTTGTTTCTGTGACATACAGTGCGAGATAACACTTTTTGGTTTTCCTGTATTCCTAATTGAGCGAGTGACACACATGTGATTCAGTTTACAAAGTAGTGCTTTTCATGTACGGTCTTTCGTTGGAAACTTGTTCCTGTTAGGAACAAGTTAGGGATATGGTTAGGGTTAAGGTTAGGGTTAGGGTTAGGGTAAGGGTTAGGGGTTAGGTTTAGGGGTAGGGTTATATCACTTTTCAGTTTTCCTGTTATATTAATTGAACAGGCGACACCTATGTGAATTAGTTTACAAAGTTGTGCTTTCCTTTTCTGTTCTTTCAATGGAAACTTGTTGCTGTGCCTTACAGTGCGAGATAACACTTTTCAGTTTTCCTGTATTCCTAATTGAGCGAGTGACACACAGGTGATTCCGTTTAAAAGTAGTGCTTTGCTTTTCTGTTCTTTCGTTGGAAACTTGTTCTTGTGCTGTACAGTGAGATATATCACTTTACAGTTTTCCTGTATTCCTAATGGAGCGAGCGACACACATGTGATTTAGTTTACAAATTAGTGATTTTCTTTTGTGTTCCTTCATTTGAAACTTGTTCCTGTGCTGTACAATGTCATATATCACTTTTCAGTTTTCCTTTTATATTAATTGAACAAGCGACACGTATGTGAATTAGTTTACAAAGTTGTGCTTTGCCTTTCTGTTCTTTCGATGGAAACTTTTTTCTGTGCTTTACATAGCGTTACATCACTTTTCAGTTTTCCTGTTATAATAATTGAACAGGCGACACGTATGTGAATTAGTTTACAGAGTTGTGCTTTGCGTTTCTGTTCTTTTGATGGAAACATGTTCCTGTGCTGTACAGTGCGTTATATCACTTTTCAGTTTTCCTGTTATAATACTTGAACAGGCGACATGTATGTGAATTAGTTTACAAAGTTGTGCTTTGAGTTTCTGTTCTTTCTTTGGAAACTTGTATCTGTGTCATACAGTGTGAGATAACACTGTTCGGTTTCCCTGTATTCCTAATTGAGCGAGGGACACACATGTGATTTACTTGACAAAGTAGTGCTTTGGATTTCTGTTCTTCGGTTGGAAACTTGTTTCTGTGCTGTACAGTGTGATATATCACTTTTCAGTTTTCCTGTTATAATAATTGAACAGGCGACATGTATGTGAATTAGTTTACAAAGTTGTGCTTTGCGTTTCTGTTCTTTTGATGAAAACTTGTTTCTGTGCCGTACAGTGCGAGATAACACTTTTCGGTTTTCCTGTTTTCCTAATTGAGCGAGTGACACACATGTGATTCAGTTTACAAAGTAGTGCTTTTCATTTACGTTCTTTTGTTGGAAACTTGTTCCTGTTTGGAACAAGGTAGGGTTAGGGTTAGGGTTAGGGTTAGGGGTTAGGGTTAGGGTTAGGGTTAGGGTTAGAGTTAGGGTAAGGGTTACGGTTATGGTTAGGGTTAGGGGTTAGGGTTATGGTTAGGGTTAGGGGTTAGGGTTAGGGTTAGGGTTAGGGGTTAGGGTTAGGGTTAGGGTTAGGGGTTTAGGGTAAGGGTTAGCATTAGGGTTATATCACTTTCCTGTTTTCCTGTTATAATAATTGAACAGGCGACACGTATGTGAATTAGTTTACAAAGTTGTGCTTTGCGTTTCTGTTCTTTCGATGGAAACATGTTTCTGTCCTGTACAGTGTGTTATATCACTTGTCAGTTTTCCTGTTTATAATAATTGAACAGGCGACACGTATGTCATTTAGTTTAGAAACTTGTGCTTTGCGTTTCTGTTCTTTCGATGGAAAATTGTGTCAGTGCCGTACAGTGCGAGATAACACTTTTGGGTTTTCCTGTATTCCTATTTGAGCGAGTGACACACATGTGATTCAGTTTACAAAGTAGTGCTTTTCATTTACGTTCTTTTGTTGGAAACTTGTTCCTGTTTGGAACAAGTTAGGATTAGGGTTAGGGTTGGGGTTAGGGTTAGGGGTTAGGGTTAGGGTTAGGGTTAGGGTTAGGGTTATATCACTTTTCAGTTTTCCTGTTATAATAATTGAACAGGCGACATGTATGTGAATTAGTGTACAAAGTTGTGCTTTGCGTTTCTGTTCTTTCGATGAAAACTTGTTTCTCTGCCGTACAGTGCGAGATAACACTTTTCGGTTTTCCTGCATTCCTAATTGAGCGAGTGACACACATGTGATTCAGTTTACAAAGTAGTGCTTTTCATTTACGTTCTTTTGTTGGAAACTTGTTCCTGTTTGGAACAAGGTAGGGTTAGGGTTAGGGTTAGGGTTAGGGGTTAGGGTTAGGGTTAGGGTTAGGGTTAGAGTTAGGGTAAGGGTTACGGTTAGGGTTAGGGTTAGGGGTTAGGGTTATGGTTAGGGTTAGGGGTTAGGGTTAGGGTTAGGGTTAGGGGTTAGGGTTAGGGTTAGGGTTAGGGTTAGGGTTTTAGGGTAAGGGTTAGGGTTAGGGTTATATCACTTTCCCGTTTTCCTGTTATAATAATTGAACAGGCGACACGTATGTGAATTAGTTTACAAAGTTGTGCTTTGCGTTTCTGTTCTTTCGATGGAAACATGTTTCTGTCCTGTACAGTGTGTTATATCACTTGTCAGTTTTCCTGTTCATAATAATTGAACAGGCGACACGTATGTCATTTAGTTTAGAAACTTGTGCTTTGCGTTTCTGTTCTTTCGATGGAAACTTGTGTCAGTGCCGTACAGTGCGAGATAACACTTTTCGGTTTTCCTGTATTCCTAATTGAGCGAGTGACACACATGTGATTCAGTTTACAAAGTAGTGCTTTTCATTTACGTTCTTTTGTTGGAAACTTGTTCCTGTTTGGAACAAGTTAGGGTTAGGGTTAGGGTTAGGGTTGGGGTTAGGGTTAGGGGTTAGGGTTAGGGTTAGGGTTAGGGTTAGGGTTATATCACTTTTCAGTTTTCCTGTTATAATATTTGAACAGGCGACACATGTGAATTAGTTTACAAAGTTGTGCTTTGCTTTTCTGTTCTTTCAATGGAAACTTGTTTCTGTGCCGTACAGTGCGAGATAACACTTTTCAGTTTTCCTGTATTCCTAATTGAGCGAGTGACACACAGGTGATTCCGTTTTAAACTAGTGCTTTGCTTTTCTGTTCTTTCGTTGGAAACTTGTTCTTGTGCTGTACAGTTAGATATATCACTTTTCAGTTTTCCTGTATTCCTAATGGAGCGAGCGACACACATGTGATTTAGTTTACAAAGTAGTGCTTTGGATTTCTGTTCTTCGGTTGGAAAATTGTTTCTGTGCTGTACAGTGTGATATATCACTTTTCAGTTTTCCTGTTGTAATAATAAAACGGGCGACATGTATGTGAATTAGTTTACAGAGTTGTGCTTTGCGTTTCTGTTCTTTCTTTGGAAACTTGTTTCTGTGACATACAGTGCGAGATAACACTTTTTGGTTTTCCTGTATTCCTAATTGAGCGAGTGACACACATGTGATTCAGTTTACAAAGTAGTGCTTTTCATGTACGGTCTTTCGTTGGAAACTTGTTCCTGTTAGGAACAAGTTAGGGATATGGTTAGGGTTAAGGTTAGGGTTAGGGTTAGGGTAAGGGTTAGGGTTAGGGGTTAGGTTTAGGGGTAGGGTTATATCACTTTTCAGTTTTCCTGTTATATTAATTGAACAGGCGACACCTATGTGAATTAGTTTACAAAGTTGTGCTTTCCTTTTCTGTTCTTTCAATGGAAACTTGTTGCTGTGCCTTACAGTGCGAGATAACACTTTTCAGTTTTCCTGTATTCCTAATTGAGCGAGTGACACACAGGTGATTCCGTTTAAAAGTAGTGCTTTGCTTTTCTGTTCTTTCGTTGGAAACTTGTTCTTGTGCTGTACAGTGAGATATATCACTTTACAGTTTTCCTGTATTCCTAATGGAGCGAGCGACACACATGTGATTTAGTTTACAAATTAGTGATTTTCTTTTGTGTTCCTTCATTTGAAACTTGTTCCTGTGCTGTACAATGTCATATATCACTTTTCAGTTTTCCTTTTATATTAATTGAACAAGCGACACGTATGTGAATTAGTTTACAAAGTTGTGCTTTGCCTTTCTGTTCTTTCGATGGAAACTTTTTTCTGTGCTTTACATAGCGTTACATCACTTTTCAGTTTTCCTGTTATAATAATTGAACAGGCGACACGTATGTGAATTAGTTTACAGAGTTGTGCTTTGCGTTTCTGTTCTTTTGATGGAAACATGTTCCTGTGCTGTACAGTGCGTTATATCACTTTTCAGTTTTCCTGTTATAATACTTGAACAGGCGACATGTATGTGAATTAGTTTACAAAGTTGTGCTTTGAGTTTCTGTTCTTTCTTTGGAAACTTGTATCTGTGTCATACAGTGTGAGATAACACTGTTCGGTTTCCCTGTATTCCTAATTGAGCGAGGGACACACATGTGATTTACTTGACAAAGTAGTGCTTTGGATTTCTGTTCTTCGGTTGGAAACTTGTTTCTGTGCTGTACAGTGTGATATATCACTTTTCAGTTTTCCTGTTATAATAATTGAACAGGCGACATGTATGTGAATTAGTTTACAAAGTTGTGCTTTGCGTTTCTGTTCTTTTGATGAAAACTTGTTTCTGTGCCGTACAGTGCGAGATAACACTTTTCGGTTTTCCTGTTTTCCTAATTGAGCGAGTGACACACATGTGATTCAGTTTACAAAGTAGTGCTTTTCATTTACGTTCTTTTGTTGGAAACTTGTTCCTGTTTGGAACAAGGTAGGGTTAGGGTTAGGGTTAGGGTTAGGGGTTAGGGTTAGGGTTAGGGTTAGGGTTAGAGTTAGGGTAAGGGTTACGGTTATGGTTAGGGTTAGGGGTTAGGGTTATGGTTAGGGTTAGGGGTTAGGGTTAGGGTTAGGGTTAGGGGTTAGGGTTAGGGTTAGGGTTAGGGGTTTAGGGTAAGGGTTAGCATTAGGGTTATATCACTTTCCTGTTTTCCTGTTATAATAATTGAACAGGCGACACGTATGTGAATTAGTTTACAAAGTTGTGCTTTGCGTTTCTGTTCTTTCGATGGAAACATGTTTCTGTCCTGTACAGTGTGTTATATCACTTGTCAGTTTTCCTGTTTATAATAATTGAACAGGCGACACGTATGTCATTTAGTTTAGAAACTTGTGCTTTGCGTTTCTGTTCTTTCGATGGAAAATTGTGTCAGTGCCGTACAGTGCGAGATAACACTTTTGGGTTTTCCTGTATTCCTATTTGAGCGAGTGACACACATGTGATTCAGTTTACAAAGTAGTGCTTTTCATTTACGTTCTTTTGTTGGAAACTTGTTCCTGTTTGGAACAAGTTAGGATTAGGGTTAGGGTTGGGGTTAGGGTTAGGGGTTAGGGTTAGGGTTAGGGTTAGGGTTAGGGTTATATCACTTTTCAGTTTTCCTGTTATAATAATTGAACAGGCGACATGTATGTGAATTAGTGTACAAAGTTGTGCTTTGCGTTTCTGTTCTTTCGATGAAAACTTGTTTCTCTGCCGTACAGTGCGAGATAACACTTTTCGGTTTTCCTGCATTCCTAATTGAGCGAGTGACACACATGTGATTCAGTTTACAAAGTAGTGCTTTTCATTTACGTTCTTTTGTTGGAAACTTGTTCCTGTTTGGAACAAGGTAGGGTTAGGGTTAGGGTTAGGGTTAGGGGTTAGGGTTAGGGTTAGGGTTAGGGTTAGAGTTAGGGTAAGGGTTACGGTTAGGGTTAGGGTTAGGGGTTAGGGTTATGGTTAGGGTTAGGGGTTAGGGTTAGGGTTAGGGTTAGGGGTTAGGGTTAGGGTTAGGGTTAGGGTTAGGGTTTTAGGGTAAGGGTTAGCGTTAGGGTTATATCACTTTCCCGTTTTCCTGTTATAATAATTGAACAGGCGACACGTATGTGAATTAGTTTACAAAGTTGTGCTTTGCGTTTCTGTTCTTTCGATGGAAACATGTTTCTGTCCTGTACAGTGTGTTATATCACTTGTCAGTTTTCCTGTTCATAATAATTGAACAGGCGACACGTATGTCATTTAGTTTAGAAACTTGTGCTTTGCGTTTCTGTTCTTTCGATGGAAACTTGTGTCAGTGCCGTACAGTGCGAGATAACACTTTTCGGTTTTCCTGTATTCCTAATTGAGCGAGTGACACACATGTGATTCAGTTTACAAAGTAGTGCTTTTCATTTACGTTCTTTTGTTGGAAACTTGTTCCTGTTTGGAACAAGTTAGGGTTAGGGTTAGGGTTAGGGTTGGGGTTAGGGTTAGGGGTTAGGGTTAGGGTTAGGGTTAGGGTTAGGGTTATATCACTTTTCAGTTTTCCTGTTATAATATTTGAACAGGCGACACATGTGAATTAGTTTACAAAGTTGTGCTTTGCTTTTCTGTTCTTTCAATGGAAACTTGTTTCTGTGCCGTACAGTGCGAGATAACACTTTTCAGTTTTCCTGTATTCCTAATTGAGCGAGTGACACACAGGTGATTCCGTTTTAAACTAGTGCTTTGCTTTTCTGTTCTTTCGTTGGAAACTTGTTCTTGTGCTGTACAGTTAGATATATCACTTTTCAGTTTTCCTGTATTCCTAATGGAGCGAGCGACACACATGTGATTTAGTTTACAAAGTAGTGCTTTGGATTTCTGTTCTTCGGTTGGAAAATTGTTTCTGTGCTGTACAGTGTGATATATCACTTTTCAGTTTTCCTGTTGTAATAATAAAACGGGCGACATGTATGTGAATTAGTTTACAGAGTTGTGCTTTGCGTTTCTGTTCTTTCTTTGGAAACTTGTTTCTGTGACATACAGTGCGAGATAACACTTTTTGGTTTTCCTGTATTCCTAATTGAGCGAGTGACACACATGTGATTCAGTTTACAAAGTAGTGCTTTTCATGTACGGTCTTTCGTTGGAAACTTGTTCCTGTTAGGAACAAGTTAGGGATATGGTTAGGGTTAAGGTTAGGGTTAGGGTTAGGGTAAGGGTTAGGGGTTAGGTTTAGGGGTAGGGTTATATCACTTTTCAGTTTTCCTGTTATATTAATTGAACAGGCGACACCTATGTGAATTAGTTTACAAAGTTGTGCTTTCCTTTTCTGTTCTTTCAATGGAAACTTGTTGCTGTGCCTTACAGTGCGAGATAACACTTTTCAGTTTTCCTGTATTCCTAATTGAGCGAGTGACACACAGGTGATTCCGTTTAAAAGTAGTGCTTTGCTTTTCTGTTCTTTCGTTGGAAACTTGTTCTTGTGCTGTACAGTGAGATATATCACTTTACAGTTTTCCTGTATTCCTAATGGAGCGAGCGACACACATGTGATTTAGTTTACAAATTAGTGATTTTCTTTTGTGTTCCTTCATTTGAAACTTGTTCCTGTGCTGTACAATGTCATATATCACTTTTCAGTTTTCCTTTTATATTAATTGAACAAGCGACACGTATGTGAATTAGTTTACAAAGTTGTGCTTTGCCTTTCTGTTCTTTCGATGGAAACTTTTTTCTGTGCTTTACATAGCGTTACATCACTTTTCAGTTTTCCTGTTATAATAATTGAACAGGCGACACGTATGTGAATTAGTTTACAGAGTTGTGCTTTGCGTTTCTGTTCTTTTGATGGAAACATGTTCCTGTGCTGTACAGTGCGTTATATCACTTTTCAGTTTTCCTGTTATAATACTTGAACAGGCGACATGTATGTGAATTAGTTTACAAAGTTGTGCTTTGAGTTTCTGTTCTTTCTTTGGAAACTTGTATCTGTGTCATACAGTGCGAGATAACACTGTTCGGTTTCCCTGTATTCCTAATTGAGCGAGGGACACACATGTGATTTACTTGACAAAGTAGTGCTTTGGATTTCTGTTCTTCGGTTGGAAACTTGTTTCTGTGCTGTACAGTGTGATATATCACTTTTCAGTTTTCCTGTTATAATAATTGAACAGGCGACATGTATGTGAATTAGTTTACAAAGTTGTGCTTTGCGTTTCTGTTCTTTCGATGAAAACTTGTTTCTGTGCCGTACAGTGCGAGATAACACTTTTCGGTTTTCCTGTTTTCCTAATTGAGCGAGTGACACACATGTGATTCAGTTTACAAAGTAGTGCTTTTCATTTACGTTCTTTTGTTGGAAACTTGTTCCTGTTTGGAACAAGGTAGGGTTAGGGTTAGGGTTAGGGTTAGGGGTTAGGGTTAGGGTTAGGGTTAGGGTTAGAGTTAGGGTAAGGGTTACGGTTATGGTTAGGGTTAGGGGTTAGGGTTATGGTTAGGGTTAGGGGTTAGGGTTAGGGTTAGGGTTAGGGGTTAGGGTTAGGGTTAGGGTTAGGGGTTTAGGGTAAGGGTTAGCATTAGGGTTATATCACTTTCCTGTTTTCCTGTTATAATAATTGAACAGGCGACACGTATGTGAATTAGTTTACAAAGTTGTGCTTTGCGTTTCTGTTCTTTCGATGGAAACATGTTTCTGTCCTGTACAGTGTGTTATATCACTTGTCAGTTTTCCTGTTTATAATAATTGAACAGGCGACACGTATGTCATTTAGTTTAGAAACTTGTGCTTTGCGTTTCTGTTCTTTCGATGGAAACTTGTGTCAGTGCCGTACAGTGCGAGATAACACTTTTGGGTTTTCCTGTATTCCTAATTGAGCGAGTGACACACATGTGATTCAGTTTACAAAGTAGTGCTTTTCATTTACGTTCTTTTGTTGGAAACTTGTTCCTGTTTGGAACAAGTTAGGGTTAGGGTTAGGGTTGGGGTTAGGGTTAGGGGTTAGGGTTAGGGTTAGGGTTAGGGTTATATCACTTTTCAGTTTTCCTGTTATAATATTTGAACAGGCGACACATGTGAATTAGTTTACAAAGTTGTGCTTTGCGTTTCTGTTCTTTCTATGGAAACTTGTTTCTGTGCCGTACAGTGCGAGATAACACTTTTCAGTTTTCCTGTATTCCTAATTGAGCGAGTGACACACAGGTGATTCCGTTTTAAACTAGTGCTTTGCTTTTCTGTTCTTTCGTTGGAAACTTGTTCTTGTGCTGTACAGTTAGATATATCACTTTTCAGTTTTCCTGTATTCCTAATGGAGCGAGCGACACACATGTGATTTAGTTTACAAAGTAGTGCTTTGGATTTCTGTTCTTCGGTTGGAAAATTGTTTCTGTGCTGTACAGTGTGATATATCACTTTTCAGTTTTCCTGTTGTAATAATAAAACGGGCGACACGTATGTGATTTAGTTTACAAAGTTGTGCTTTGCGTTTCTGTTCTTTCGAAGAAAACTTGTGTCTGTGCTGTACAGTGCGAGATAACACTTTTCGGTTTTCCTGTATTCCTAATTGAGCGAGTGACACACATGTGATTCAGTTTACAAAGTAGTGCTTTTCATTTACGTTCTTTCGTTGGTAACTTATTCCTGTTAGGAACAAGTTAGGGTTAGGGTTAGGGTTAGGGTTAGTGTTAGGGTTAGGGGTTGGGGTTAGCGTTAGGTTTAGGGTTAGGGTTAGGGTTAAGGTTAGGATTAGGGTTAGGGTTAGGGTTAGGGTTAGGTGTTAGGGTTACGGTTAGGGTTAGGGTTTGGGGTTAGGATTAAGTTTAGGGTTAGGAGTTAGGGTTAGGGTAAGGGTTAGGGTTAGGGTTATATCAGTTTCCCGTTTTCCTGTTATAATAATTGAACAGGCGACATGTATGTGAATTAGTTTACAAAGTTGTGCTTTGCGTTTCTGTTCTTTCTTTGGAAACTTGTTTTTGTGTCATACAGTGCGAGATAACACTTTTCGGTTTCGCTGTATTTCTAATTGAGCGAGCGATACACATGTCATTTACTTGACAAAGTAGTGCTTTGGATTTCTGTTCTTCGGTTGGAAACTTGTTTCTGTGCTGTACAGTGTGATATATCACTTTTCAGTTTTCCTGTTGTAATAATTGAACGGGCGACACGTATGTGATTTAGTTTACAAAGTTGTGCTTTGCGTTTCTGTTCTTTCGATGGAAACTTGTGTCTGTGCTGTACAGTGCGAGATAACACTTTTCGGTTTTCCTGTATTCCTAATTGAGCGAGTGACACACATGTGATTCAGTTTACAACGTAGTGCTTTTCATTTATGTTCTTTTGTTGGAAACTTGTTCCTGTTTGGAACAAGGTAGGGTTAGGGTTAGGGTTAGGGTTAGGGGTTAGGGTTAGGGTTAGGGTTAGAGTTAGGGTAAGGGTTACGGTTAGGGTTAGGGTTAGGGGTTAGGGTTATGGTTAGGGTTAGGGGTTAGGGTTAGGGTTAGGGTTAGGCTTAGGGTTAGGGGTTAGGGTTAGGGTTAGGGTTTGGGTTAGGGTTAGGGTTACGGTTAGGGTTAGGGTTTGGGGTTAGGGTTAGGGTTAGGGTTAGGGGTTAGGGGTTAGGGTTAGGGTTAGGGTTAGGGTTAGTGGTTAGGGGTTAGGGTTAGGGTTAGGGTTAGGGTTAGGGGTTAGGGTTAGCGTTAGGTTTAGAGTTAGGGTTAGGGTTAGCTTAGAGCTGGGTAAGGGATATGGTTAGGGTTACGGTTAGGGTTAGGGTTAGGGTTAGGGGTTAGGGTTAGGGTTAGGGTTAGGGGTTAGGGTTAGGATTAGGGTTAGGGTTAGGGGCTTAGGGTTAGGGTTAGGGTTAGGGTTATATCACTTTTCAGTTTTCCTGTTATAATAATTGAACAGGCGACACGTATGGGAATTAGTTTACAAAGTTGTGCTTTGCGTTTCTGTTCTTTGATGGAAACATGTTCTTGTGCTGTATAGTGTGTTATATCACTTTTCAGTTTTCCTGTTATAATAATTGAACAGGCGACATGTATGTGAATTAGTTTACAAAGTAGTGCTTTTGATTTCTGTTCTTCGGTTGGAAAATTGTTTCTGTGCTCTACAGTGTGATATATCACTTTTCAATTTTCCTTTTATAATAATTGAACAAGCGACACGTATGTGAATTAGTTTACAAAGTTGTGCTTTGCCTTTCTGTTCTTTCGATGGAAACTTTTTTCTGTGGTGTACAGAGCGTTACATCACTTTTCAGTTTTCCTGTTATAATAATTGAACAGGCGACACGTATGTGAATTAGTTTACAAAGGTGTGCTTTGCTTTTCTGTTCTTTCGATGGAAACATGTTCCTGTGCTGTACAGTGCGTTATATCACTTTTCAGTTTTCCGGTTATAATAATTGAACAGGCGACATGTATGTGAATTAGTTTACAAAGTTGTGCTTTGCGTTTCTGTTCTTTCTTTGGAAACTTGTATCTGTGTCATAAAGTGCGAGATAATACTTTTCGGTTTCCCTGTATTTCTAATTGAGCGAGCGACACACATGTGATTTACTTGACAAAGTAGTGCTTTGGATTTCTGTTCTTCGGTTGGAAACTTGTTTCTGTGCTGTACAGTGTGATATATCACTTTTCAGTTTTCCTGTTGTAATAATTGAACGGGCGACACGTATGTGATTTAGTTTACAAAGTTGTGCTTTGCGTTTCTGTTCTTTCGATGGAAACTTGTGTCTGTGCTGTACAGTGCGAGATAACACTTTTCGGTTTTCCTGTATTCCTAATTGAGCGAGTGACACACATGTGATTCAGTTTACTAAGTAGTGCTTTTCATTTACGTTCTTTCGTTGGTACCTTATTCCTGTTAGGAACAAGTTAGGGTTAGGGTTAGGGTTAGGGATAGTGTTAGGGTTAGGGGTTAGGGTTAGCGTTAGGTTTAGGGTTAGGGGTAGGGTTAAGGTTAGGATTAGGGTTAGGGTTAGGGTTAGGGTTAGGTGTTAGGGTTACGGTTAGGGTTAGGGTTTCGGGTTAGGATTAAGGTTAGGGTTAGGAGTTAGGGTTAGGGTAAGGGTTAGGGTTAGGGTTATATCAGTTTCCCGTTTTCCTGTTATAATAATTGAACAGGCGACATGTATGTGAATTAGTTTACAAAGTTGTGCTTTGCGTTTCTGTTCTTTCTTTGGAAACTTGTTTTTGTGCCATACAGTGCGAGATAACACTTTTCGGTTTCGCTGTATTTCTAATTGAGCGAGCGACACACATGTGATTTACTTGACAAAGTAGTGCTTTGGATTTCTGTTCTTCGGTTGGAAATTGTTTCTGTGCTGTACAGTGTGATATATCACTTTTCAGTTTTCCTGTTGTAATAATTCAACGGGCGACACGTATGTGATTTAGTTTACAAAGTTGTGCTTTGCGTTTCTGTTCTTCCGATGGAAACTTGTGTCTGTGCTGTACAGTGCGAGATAACACTTTTCGGTTTTCCTGTATTCCTAATTGAGCGAGTGACACACATGTGATTCAGTTTACAAAGTAGTGCTTTTCATTTATGTTCTTTCGTTGGAAACTTCTTCCTGTTTGGAACAATTTAGGGTTAGGGTTAGGGTTAGGGTTAGGGTTAGGGGTTAGGGTTAGGGTTAGGGTTAGGGTTAGGGTTAGGGTTACGGTTAGGGTTAGGGTTTGGGGTTAGGGTTAGGGTTAGGGTTAGGGGTTAGGGGTTAGGGTTAGGGTTAGGGTTAGGGTTAGTGGTTAGGGGTTAGGGTTAGGGTTAGGGTTAGGGTTAGGGTTAGGGGTTAGAGTTAGCCTTAGGTTTAGGGTTAGGGTTAGGGTTAAGGTTAGGATTAGGGTTAGGGTTAGGGTTAGGGTTAGGTGTTAGGGTTACGGTTAGGGTTAGGGTTTGGGGTTAGGATTAAGGTTAGGGTTAGGGGTTAGGGTTAGGGTAAGGGTTAGGGTTAGGGTTATATCAGTTTCCCGTTTTCCTGTTATAATAATTGAACAGGCGACACGTATGTCATTTAGTTTACAAAGTTGTGCTTTGCCTTTCTGTTCTTTCTTTGGAAACTTGTTTTTGTGCCATACAGTGCGAGATAACACTTTTCGGTTTCCCTGTATTCCTAATTGAGCGAGCGACACACATGTGATTTAGTTTACAAAGTAGTGCTTTTCATTTATGTTCTTTCGTTGGAAACTTGTTCCTGTTAGGAACAAGTTAGGGATATGGTTACGGTTACGGTTAAGTTTAGGGTTAGGGTTAGGGTTAGGGTTAGGGTTAGGGGTTAGGGGTTAGGGTTAGGGTTATATCACTTTTCAGTTTTCCTGTTATAATAATTGAAAAGGCGACAAATGTGAATTAGTTTACAAAGTTGTGCTTTGCGTTTCTGTTCTTTCAATGGAAATTTGTTTCTGTGCCGTACAGTGCGAGATAACACTTTTCAGTTTTCCTGTATTCCTAATGGAGCGAGCGACACACATGTGATTTAGTTTACAAATTAGTGATTTTCTTTTGTGTTCTTTCATTTGAAACTTGTTCCTGTGCTGTACAATGTGATATATCACTTTTCAGTTTTCCTTTTATAATAATTGAACGGGCGACGCGTATGTGAATTAGTTTACAAAGTTGTGCTTTGCCTTTCTGTTCTTTGGATGGAAACATGTTCCTGTGCTGTACAGTGCGTTATATCACTTTTCAGTTTTCCTGTTATAATAATTGAACAGGCGACATGTATGTGAATTAGTTTACAGAGTTGTGCTTTGCGTTTCTGTTCTTTCTTTGGAACCTTGTTTCTGTGACATGCAGTGCGAGATAACACTTTTTGGTTTTCCTGTATTCCTAATTGAGCGAGTGACACACATGTGATTCAGTTTACAAATTAGTGCTTTTCATGTACGGTCTTTCGTTGGAAACTTGTTCCTGTTAGGAACAAGTTAGGGATATGGTTAGGGTTAAGGTTAGGGTTAGGGTTAGGGTTAGGGTTAGGGTTAGGGGTTAGGGTTAGGGTAGGGTTATATCACTTTTCAGTTTTCCTGTTATAATAATTGAACAGGCGACACCTATGTGAATTAGTTTACAAAGTTGTGCTTTCCTTTTCTGTTCTTTCAATGGAAACTTGTTGCTGTGCCTTACAGTGCGAGATAACACTTTTCAGTTTTCCTGTATTCCTAATTGAGCGAGTGACACACAGGTGATTCCGTTTAAAAGTAGTGCTTTGCTTTTCTGTTCTTTCGTTGGAAACTTGTTCTTGTGCTGTACAGTGAGATATATCACTTTACAGTTTTCCTGTATTCCTAATGGAGCGAGCGACACACATGTGAGTTAGTTTACAAATTAGTGATTTTCTTTTGTGTTCTTTCATTTGAAACTTGTTCCTGTGCTGTACAATGTCATATATCACTTTTCAGTTTTCCTTTTATAATAATTGAACAAGCGACACGTATGTGAATTAGTTTACAAAGTTGTGCTTTGCCTTTCTGTTCTTTCGATGGAAACTTTGTTCTGTGCTGTACAGAGCGTTACATCACTTTTCAGTTTTCCTGTTATAATAATTGAACAGGCGACATGTATGTGAATTAGTTTACAAAGTTGTGCTTTGAGTTTCTGTTCTTTCTTTGGAAACTTGTATCTGTGTCATACAGTGCGAGATAACACTTTTCGGTTTCCCTGTATTCCTAATTGAGCGAGGGACACACATGTGATTTACTTGACAAAGTAGTGCTTTGGATTTCTGTTCTTCGGTTGGAAACTTGTTTCTGTGCTGTACAGTGTGATATATCACTTTTCAGTTTTCCTGTTATAATAATTGAACAGGCGACATGTATGTGAATTAGTTTACAAAGTTGTGCTTTGCGTTTCTGTTCTTTCGATGAAAACTTGTTTCTCTGCCGTACAGTGCGAGATAACACTTTTCGGTTTTCCTGCATTCCTAATTGAGCGAGTGACACACATGTGATTCAGTTTACAAAGTAGTGCTTTTCATTTACGTTCTTTTGTTGGAAACTTGTTCCTGTTTGGAACAAGGTAGGGTTAGGGTTAGGGTTAGGGTTAGGGGTTAGGGTTAGGGTTAGGGTTAGGGTTAGAGTTAGGGTAAGGGTTACGGTTAGGGTTAGGGTTAGGGGTTAGGGTTACGGTTAGGGTTAGCGGTTAGGGTTAGGGTTAGGGTTAGGGGTTAGGGTTAGGGTTAGGGTTAGGGTTAGGGGTTTAGGGTAAGGGTTAGCGTTAGGGTTATATCACTTTCCCGTTTTCCTGTTATAATAATTGAACAGGAAACACGTATGTGAATTAGTTTACAAAGTTGTGCTTTGCCTTTCTGTTCTTTCGATGGAAACATGTTTCTGTCCTGTACAGTGTGTTATATCACTTGTCAGTTTTCATGTTTATAATAATTGAACAGGCGACACGTATGTCATTTAGTTTAGAAACTTGTGCTTTGCGTTTCTGTCTTTCGATGGAAACTTGTGTCAGTGCCGTACAGTGCGAGATAACACTTTTCGGTTTTCCTGTATTCCTAATTGAGCGAGTGACACACATGTGATTCAGTTTACAAAGTAGTGCTTTTCATTTACGTTCTTTCGTTGGAAACTTGTTCCTGTTTGGAACAAGTTAGGGTTAGGGTTAGGGTTGGGGTTAGGGTTAGGGGTTAGGGTTAGGGTTAGAATTAGGGTTAGGGTTAGGGTTATATCACTTTTCAGTTTTCCTGTTATAATGTTTGAACAGGCGACACATGTGAATTAGTTTACAAAGTTGTGCTTTGCGTTTCTGTTCTTTCAATGGAAACTTGTTTCTGTGCCGTACAGTGCGAGATAACACTTTTCAGTTTTCCTGTATTCCTAATTGAGCGAGTGACACACAGGTGATTCCGTTTAAAACTAGTGCTTTGCTTTTCTGTTCTTTCGTTGGAAACTTGTTCTTGTGCTGTACAGTTAGATATATCACTTTTCAGTTTTCCTGTATTCCTAATGGAGCGAGCGACACACATGTGATTTAGTTTACAAAGTAGTGCTTTGGATTTCTGTTCTTCGGTTGGAAAATTGTTTCTGTGCTGTACAGTGTGATATATCCCTTTTCAGTTTTCCTGTTGTAATAATAAAACGGGCGACACGTATGTGATTTAGTTTACAATGTTGTGCTTTGCGTTTCTGTTCTTTCGATGGAAACTTGTGTCTGTGCTGTACAGTGCGAGATAACACTTTTTGGTTTTCCTGTATTCCTAATTGAGCGAGTGACACACATGTGATTCAGTTTACAAAGTAGTGCTTTTCATTTACGTTCTTTCGTTGGAAACTTATTCCTGTTAGGAACAAGTTAGGGTTAGGGTTAGGGTTAGGGTTAGGGTTAGTGTTAGGGTTAGGGGTTAGGGTTAGGGTTAGGGTTAGGGTTAGGGTTAAGGTTATGGTTAGGGTTAGGGTTAGGGTTAGGTGTTAGGGTTACCGTTAGGGTTAGGGTTTGGGGTTAGGATTAAGGTTAGGGTTAGGGGTTAGGGTTAGGGTAAGGGTTAGGGTTAGGGTTATATCAGTTTCCCGTTTTCCTGTTATAATAATTGAACAGGCGACACGTATGTGAATTAGTTTACAAAGTTGTGCTTTGCGTTTCTGTTCTTTCTTTGGAAACTTGTTTTTGTGCCATACAGTGAGAGATAACACTTTTCGGTTTCCCTGTATTTCTAAATGAGCGAGGGACACACATGTGATTTACTTGACAAAGTAGTGCTTGGATTTCTGTTCTTCGGTTGGAAACTTGTTTCTGTGCTGTACAGTGTAATATATCAATTTTCAGTTTTCCTGTTGTAATAATTGAACGGGCGACACGTATGTGATTTAGTTTACAAAGATGTGCTTTGCGTTTCTGTTCTTTCGATGGAAACATGTTTCTGTCCGGTACAGTGTGTTATATCACTTGTCAGTTTTCCTATTTTAATAATTGAACAGGTGACACGTATGTCATTTAGCTTACAAAGTTGTGCTTTGCGTTTCTGTTCTTTCTTTGGAAACTTGTTTTTCTGCCATGCAGTGCGAGATAACACTTTTCGGTTTCCCTGTATTTCTAATTGAGCGAGGGACACACATGTGATTTACTTGACAAAGTAGTGCTTTGGATTCCTGTTCTTCGGTTGGAAACTTGTTTCTGTGCTGTACAGTGTGATATATCACTTTTCAGTTTTCCTGTTGTAATAATTGAACAGGTGACACGTATGTGATTTAGTTTACAAAGTTGTACTTTGCATTTCTGTTCTTTCGATGGAAACTTGTTTATGTGCCGTACGGTGCGAGATAACACTTTTCGGTATTCCTGTATTCCTAATTGAGCGAGTGACACACATGTGATTCAGTTTACAAAGTAGTGCTTTTCATTTACGTTCTTTCGTTGGAAACTTGTTCCTGTTTGGAACAAGTTAGGGTTAGGGTTAGGTTTAGGGTTAGGCTTAGGGTTAGGGGTTAGGGTTAGGGTTAGAGTTAGGGTTAGGGTTAGGGTTAGGGTTAGGGTTATATCACTTTTCAGTTTTCCTGTTATAATATTTGAACAGGCGACACATGTGAATTAGTTTACAAAGTTGTGCTTTGCGTTTCTGTTCGTTCAATGGAAACTTGTTTTTGTGCCATACAGTGCGAGATAACACTTTTCGGTTTTCCTGTATTCCTAATTGAGCGAGTGACACACATGTGATTCAGTTTACAAAGTAGTGCTTTTCATTTACGTTCTTTCGTTGGAAACTTGTTCTTGTTAGGAACAAGTTAGGGTTAGGGTTAGGGTTAGGGTTAGGTTAGAGCTGGGTAAGGGATATGGTTAGGGTTACGGTTAGGGTTAGGGTTAGGGTTAGGGGTTAGGGTTAGGGTTAGGGTTAGGGTTAGGGTTAGGGTTTAGGGTTAGGGTTAGGGTTAGGGTTAGGGGTTAGGGTTAGGGTTAGGGTTAGGGTTAGGGGTTTAGGGTAAGGGTTAGGTTTAGGGTTATACCACTTTCCCATTTTCCTGTTATAATAATTGAACAGGCGACACGTATGTGAATTAGTTTACAAAGTTGTGCTTTGCGTTTCTGTTCTTTCGATGGAAACATGTTTCCGTCCTGTACAGTGTGTTATATCACTTGTCAGTTTTCCTGTTTATAATAATTGAACAGGCGACACGTATGTCATTTAGTTTACAAACTTGTGCTTTGCGTTTGTGTTCTTTCTTTGGAAAGTTGTTTTTGTGCCATACAGTGCGAGATAACACTTTTCGGTTTCCCTGTATTTCTAATTGAGTGAGCGACATACATGTGATTTACTTGACAAAGTAGTGCTTTGGATTTCTGTTTTTCGGTTGGAATCTTGTTTCTGTGTTGTACAGTGTGATATATCACTTTTCAGTTTTCCTGTTGTAATAATTCAACGGGCGACACGTATGTGATTTAGTTTACAAAGTTGTGCTTTGCGTTTCTGTTCTTCCGATGGAAACTTGTGTCTGTGCTGTACAGTGCGAGATAACACTTTTCGGTTTTCCTGTATTCCTAATTGAGCGAGTGACACACATGTGATTCAGTTTACAAAGTAGTGCTTTTCATTTATGTTCTTTCGTTGGAAAATTCTTCCTGTTTGGAACAATTTAGGGTTAGGGTTAGGGTTAGGGTTAGGGTTAGGGGTTAGGGTTAGGGTTAGGGTTAGGGTTAGGGTTAGGGTTACGGTTAGGGTTAGGGTTTGGGGTTAGGGTTAGGGTTAGGGTTAGGGGTTAGGGGTTAGGGTTAGGGTTAGGGTTAGGGTTAGTGGTTAGGGGTTAGGGTTAGGGTTAGGGTTAGGGTTAGGGTTAGGGGTTAGGGTTAGCCTTAGGTTTAGGGTTAGGGTTAGGGTTAAGGTTAGGATTAGGGTTAGGGTTAGGGTTAGGGTTAGGTGTTAGGGTTACGGTTAGGGTTAGGGTTTGGGGTTAGGATTAAGGTTAGGGTTAGGGGTTAGGGTTAGGGTAAGGGTTAGGGTTAGGGTTATATCAGTTTCCCGTTTTCCTGTTATAATAATTGAACAGGCGACACGTATGTCATTTAGTTTACAAAGTTGTGCTTTGCCTTTCTGTTCTTTCTTTGGAAACTTGTTTTTGTGCCATACAGTGCGAGATAACACTTTTCGGTTTCCCTGTATTCCTAATTGAGCGAGCGACACACATGTGATTTAGTTTACAAAGTAGTGCTTTTCATTTATGTTCTTTCGTTGGAAACTTGTTCCTGTTAGGAACAAGTTAGGGATATGGTTACGGTTACGGTTAAGTTTAGGGTTAGGGTTAGGGTTAGGGTTAGGGTTAGGGGTTAGGGTTAGGGTTATATCACTTTTCAGTTTTCCTGTTATAATAATTGAACAGGCGACAAATGTGAATTAGTTTACAAAGTTGTGCTTTGCGTTTCTGTTCTTTCAATGGAAATTTGTTTCTGTGCCGTACAGTGCGAGATAACACTTTTCAGTTTTCCTGTATTCCTAATGGAGCGAGCGACACACATGTGATTTAGTTTACAAATTAGTGATTTTCTTTTGTGTTCTTTCATTTGAAACTTGTTCCTGTGCTGTACAATGTGATATATCACTTTTCAGTTTTCCTTTTATAATAATTGAACGGGCGACACGTATGTGAATTAGTTTACAAAGTTGTGCTTTGCCTTTCTGTTCTTTGGATGGAAACATGTTCCTGTGCTGTACAGTGCGTTATATCACTTTTCAGTTTTCCTGTTATAATAATTGAACAGGCGACATGTATGTGAATTAGTTTACAGAGTTGTGCTTTGCGTTTCTGTTCTTTCTTTGGAACCTTGTTTCTGTGACATGCAGTGCGAGATAACACTTTTTGGTTTTCCTGTATTCCTAATTGAGCGAGTGACACACATGTGATTCAGTTTACAAATTAGTGCTTTTCATGTACGGTCTTTCGTTGGAAACTTGTTCCTGTTAGGAACAAGTTAGGGATATGGTTAGGGTTAAGGTTAGGGTTAGGGTTAGGGTTAGGGTTAGGGTTAGGGGTTAGGGTTAGGGTAGGGTTATATCACTTTTCAGTTTTCCTGTTATAATAATTGAACAGGCGACACCTATGTGAATTAGTTTACAAAGTTGTGCTTTCCTTTTCTGTTCTTTCAATGGAAACTTGTTGCTGTGCCTTACAGTGCGAGATAACACTTTTCAGTTTTCCTGTATTCCTAATTGAGCGAGTGACACACAGGTGATTCCGTTTAAAAGTAGTGCTTTGCTTTTCTGTTCTTTCGTTGGAAACTTGTTCTTGTGCTGTACAGTGAGATATATCACTTTACAGTTTTCCTGTATTCCTAATGGAGCGAGCGACACACATGTGATTTAGTTTACAAATTAGTGATTTTCTTTTGTGTTCTTTCATTTGAAACTTGTTCCTGTGCTGTACAATGTCATATATCACTTTTCAGTTTTCCTTTTATAATAATTGAACAAGCGACACGTATGTGAATTAGTTTACAAAGTTGTGCTTTGCCTTTCTGTTCTTTCGATGGAAACTTTGTTCTGTGCTGTACAGAGCGTTACATCACTTTTCAGTTTTCCTGTTATAATAATTGAACAGGCGACATGTATGTGAATTAGTTTACAAAGTTGTGCTTTGAGTTTCTGTTCTTTCTTTGGAAACTTGTATCTGTGTCATACAGTGCGAGATAACACTTTTCGGTTTCCCTGTATTCCTAATTGAGCGAGGGACACACATGTGATTTACTTGACAAAGTAGTGCTTTGGATTTCTGTTCTTCGGTTGGAAACTTGTTTCTGTGCTGTACAGTGTGATATATCACTTTTCAGTTTTCCTGTTATAATAATTGAACAGGCGACATGTATGTGAATTAGTTTACAAAGTTGTGCTTTGCGTTTCTGTTCTTTCGATGAAAACTTGTTTCTCTGCCGTACAGTGCGAGATAACACTTTTCGGTTTTCCTGCATTCCTAATTGAGCGAGTGACACACATGTGATTCAGTTTACAAAGTAGTGCTTTTCATTTACGTTCTTTTGTTGGAAACTTGTTCCTGTTTGGAACAAGGTAGGGTTAGGGTTAGGGTTAGGGTTAGGGGTTAGGGTTAGGGTTAGGGTTAGGGTTAGAGTTAGGGTAAGGGTTACGGTTAGGGTTAGGGTTAGGGGTTAGGGTTACGGTTAGGGTTAGCGGTTAGGGTTAGGGTTAGGGTTAGGGGTTAGGGTTAGGGTTAGGGTTAGGGTTAGGGTTAGGGGTTTAGGGTAAGGGTTAGCGTTAGGGTTATATCACTTTCCCGTTTTCCTGTTATAATAATTGAACAGGAAACACGTATGTGAATTAGTTTACAAAGTTGTGCTTTGCCTTTCTGTTCTTTCGATGGAAACATGTTTCTGTCCTGTACAGTGTGTTATATCACTTGTCAGTTTTCATGTTTATAATAATTGAACAGGCGACACGTATGTCATTTAGTTTAGAAACTTGTGCTTTGCGTTTCTGTCTTTCGATGGAAACTTGTGTCAGTGCCGTACAGTGCGAGATAACACTTTTCGGTTTTCCTGTATTCCTAATTGAGCGAGTGACACACATGTGATTCAGTTTACAAAGTAGTGCTTTTCATTTACGTTCTTTCGTTGGAAACTTGTTCCTGTTTGGAACAAGTTAGGGTTAGGGTTAGGGTTGGGGTTAGGGTTAGGGGTTAGGGTTAGGGTTAGAATTAGGGTTAGGGTTAGGGTTATATCACTTTTCAGTTTTCCTGTTATAATGTTTGAACAGGCGACACATGTGAATTAGTTTACAAAGTTGTGCTTTGCGTTTCTGTTCTTTCAATGGAAACTTGTTTCTGTGCCGTACAGTGCGAGATAACACTTTTCAGTTTTCCTGTATTCCTAATTGAGCGAGTGACACACAGGTGATTCCGTTTAAAACTAGTGCTTTGCTTTTCTGTTCTTTCGTTGGAAACTTGTTCTTGTGCTGTACAGTTAGATATATCACTTTTCAGTTTTCCTGTATTCCTAATGGAGCGAGCGACACACATGTGATTTAGTTTACAAAGTAGTGCTTTGGATTTCTGTTCTTCGGTTGGAAAATTGTTTCTGTGCTGTACAGTGTGATATATCCCTTTTCAGTTTTCCTGTTGTAATAATAAAACGGGCGACACGTATGTGATTTAGTTTACAATGTTGTGCTTTGCGTTTCTGTTCTTTCGATGGAAACTTGTGTCTGTGCTGTACAGTGCGAGATAACACTTTTTGGTTTTCCTGTATTCCTAATTGAGCGAGTGACACACATGTGATTCAGTTTACAAAGTAGTGCTTTTCATTTACGTTCTTTCGTTGGAAACTTATTCCTGTTAGGAACAAGTTAGGGTTAGGGTTAGGGTTAGGGTTAGGGTTAGTGTTAGGGTTAGGGGTTAGGGTTAGGGTTAGGGTTAGGGTTAGGGTTAAGGTTATGGTTAGGGTTAGGGTTAGGGTTAGGTGTTAGGGTTACCGTTAGGGTTAGGGTTTGTGGTTAGGATTAAGGTTAGGGTTAGGGGTTAGTGTTAGGGTAAGGGTTAGGGTTAGGGTTATATCAGTTTCCCGTTTTCCTGTTATAATAATTGAACAGGCGACACGTATGTGAATTAGTTTACAAAGTTGTGCTTTGCGTTTCTGTTCTTTCTTTGGAAACTTGTTTTTGTGCCATACAGTGCGAGATAACACTTTTCGGTTTCCCTGTATTTCTAAATGAGCGAGGGACACACATGTGATTTACTTGACAAAGTAGTGCTTGGATTTCTGTTCTTCGGTTGGAAACTTGTTTCTGTGCTGTACAGTGTAATATATCAATTTTCAGTTTTCCTGTTGTAATAATTGAACGGGCGACACGTATGTGATTTAGTTTACAAAGATGTGCTTTGCGTTTCTGTTCTTTCGATGGAAACATGTTTCTGTCCGGTACAGTGTGATATATCACTTGTCAGTTTTCCTATTTTAATAATTGAACAGGTGACACGTATGTCATTTAGCTTACAAAGTTGTGCTTTGCGTTTCTGTTCTTTCTTTGGAAACTTGTTTTTCTGCCATGCAGTGCGAGATAACACTTTTCGGTTTCCCTGTATTTCTAATTGAGCGAGGGACACACATGTGATTTACTTGACAAAGTAGTGCTTTGGATTCCTGTTCTTCGGTTGGAAACTTGTTTCTGTGCTGTACAGTGTGATATATCACTTTTCAGTTTTCCTGTTGTAATAATTGAACAGGTGACACGTATGTGATTTAGTTTACAAAGTTGTACTTTGCATTTCTGTTCTTTCGATGGAAACTTGTTTATGTGCCATACGGTGCGAGATAACACTTTTCGGTATTCCTGTATTCCTAATTGAGCGAGTGACACACATGTGATTCAGTTTACAAAGTAGTGCTTTTCATTTACGTTCTTTCGTTGGAAACTTGTTCCTGTTTGGAACAAGTTAGGGTTAGGGTTAGGTTTAGGGTTAGGCTTAGGGTTAGGGGTTAGGGTTAGGGTTAGAGTTAGGGTTAGGGTTAGGGTTAGGGTTAGGGTTATATCACTTTTCAGTTTTCCTGTTATAATATTTGAACAGGCGACACATGTGAATTAGTTTACAAAGTTGTGCTTTGCGTTTCTGTTCGTTCAATGGAAACTTGTTTTTGTGCCATACAGTGCGAGATAACACTTTTCGGTTTTCCTGTATTCCTAATTGAGCGAGTGACACACATGTGATTCAGTTTACAAAGTAGTGCTTTTCATTTACGTTCTTTCGTTGGAAACTTGTTCTTGTTAGGAACAAGTTAGGGTTAGGGTTAGGGTTAGGGTTAGGTTAGAGCTGGGTAAGGGATATGGTTAGGGTTACGGTTAGGGTTAGGGTTAGGGTTAGGGGTTAGGGTTAGGGTTAGGGTTAGGGTTAGGGTTAGGGTTTAGGGTTAGGGTTAGGGTTAGGGTTAGGGGTTAGGGTTAGGGTTAGGGTTAGGGTTAGGGGTTTAGGGTAAGGGTTAGGTTTAGGGTTATACCACTTTCCCATTTTCCTGTTATAATAATTGAACAGGCGACACGTATGTGAATTAGTTTACAAAGTTGTGCTTTGCGTTTCTGTTCTTTCGATGGAAACATGTTTCTGTCCTGTACAGTGTGTTATATCACTTGTCAGTTTTCCTGTTTATAATAATTGAACAGGCGACACGTATGTCATTTAGTTTACAAACTTGTGCTTTGCGTTTGTGTTCTTTCTTTGGAAAGTTGTTTTTGTGCCATACAGTGCGAGATAACACTTTTCGGTTTCCCTGTATTTCTAATTGAGTGAGCGACATACATGTGATTTACTTGACAAAGTAGTGCTTTGGATTTCTGTTTTTCGGTTGGAATCTTGTTTCTGTGTTGTACAGTGTGATATATCACTTTTCAGTTTTCCTGTTGTAATAATTGAACGGGCGAAACGTATGTGATTGAGTTTACAAAGTTGTGCTTTGCGATTCTGTTCTTTCGATGAAAACTTGTTTCTGTGCCGTACAGTGCGAGATAAAACACTTCGGTTTTCCTGTATTCCTAACTGAGCGAGTGACACACATGTGATTCAGTTTACAAAGTAGTGCTTTTCATTTACGTTCTTTGGTTGGAAACTTGTTCCTGTTAGGAACAAGTTAGGCTTAGGGTTAGGGTAAGGGTTAGTTTAGGGCTGGGTAAGGGATATGGTTAGGGTAACGGTTAGGGTTAGGGTTAGGTTTAGGGGTAAGTGTTAGGGGTTAGGGTTAGGGTAAGGGTTACGGTTAGGGTTTGGGGTTAGGGTTATGGTTAGGGTTACGGTTAGGGTTAGGGTAAGGGTTACGGTTAGGGTTAGGGTTAGGGTTAGGGTTAGGGGTTAGGGTTACGGTTAGGGTTAGGGTTAGGGTTAGGGGTGAGGGTTAGGGTTAGGGTTATATCACTTTCCCGTTTTCCTGTTATAATAATTGAACAGGCGACACGTATGTGAATTAGTTTACAAAGTTGTGCTTTGCGATTCTGTTCTTTCTTTGGAAACTTGTTTTTGTGCCATACAGTGCGAGATAACACTTTTCGGTTTCGCTGTATTTCTAATTGAGCAAGCGATACACATGTGATTTACTTGACAAAGTAGTGCTTTGGATTTCTGTTCTTCGGTTGGAAACTTGTTTCTGTGCTGTACAGTGTGATATATCACTTTTCAGTTTTCCTGTTGTAATAATTGAACGGGCGACACGTATGTGATTTAGTTTACAAAGTTGTGCTTTGCGTTTCTGTTCTTTCGATGGAAACTTGTGTCTGTGCTGTACAGTGCGAGATAACACTTTTCGGTTTTCCTGTATTCCTAATTGAGCGAGTGACACACATGTAATTCAGTTTACAAAGTAGTGCTTTTCATTTATGTTCTTTCGTTGGAAACTTGTTCCTGTTTGGAACAAGTTAGGGTTAGGGTTAGGGTTAGGGTTAGGGTTAGGATTAGGGGTTAGGGTTAGGGTTAGGGTTAGGGTTAGGGTTAGGGTTAGGGTTAGGGTTAGGGGTTAGGGTTACGGTTATTGTTAGGGTTTGGGGTTAGGGTTAGGGTTAGGGTTAGGGGTTAGGGTTAGGGTTAGGGTTAGGGTTAGGGTTAGGGGTTTAGGGTAAGCGTTAGGGTTAGGGTTATATCACTTTCCCGTTTTCCTTTTATAATAATTGAACAGGCGACACGTATGTGAATTAGTTTACAAATTGTGCTTTGCGTTTCTGTTCTTACGATGGAAACATGTTTCTGTCCTGTACAGTGTGTTATATCACTTGTCAGTTTTCCTTTTTATAATAATTGAACAGGCGACACGTATGTCATTTAGCTTACAAAGTTGTGCTTTGCCTATCTGTTCTTTCTTTGGAAACTTGTTTTTGTGCCATACAGTGCGAGATAACACTTTTCGGTTTCCCTGTATTCCTAATTGAGCGAGCGACACACATGTGATTTAGTTTACAAAGTAGTGCTTTTCATTTATTTTCTTTCGTTGGAAACATGTTCCTGTTAGGAACAAGTTAGGGATATGGTTAGGGTTACGGTTAGGTTTAGGGTTAGGGTTAGGGTTAGGGTTAGGGTTAGGGTTAGGGTTTGGGATTAGGATTAATGTTAGGGTTAGGGGTTAGGGTTAGGGTAAGGGTTAGGGTTAGGGTTATATCAGTTTCCCGTTTTCCTGTTATAATAATTGAACAGGCGACACGTATGTGAAGTAGTTTACAAAGTTGTGCTTTGCCTTTCTGTTCTTTCTTTGGAAACTTGTTTTTGTGCCATACAGTGCGAGATAACACTTTTTGGTTTCCCTGTATTCCTAATTGAGCAAGTGACACACATGTGATTTACTTTACAAAGTAGTGCTTTGGATTTCTGTTCTTCGGTTGGAAACTTGTTTCTGTGCTGTACAGTGTGATATATCACTTTTCAGTTTTCCTGTTGTAATAATTGAACGGGCGACACGTATGTGATTTAGTTTACAAAGTTGTGCTTTGCGTTTCTGTTCTTTCGATGGAAACTTGTGTCTGTGCTGTACAGTGCGAGATAACACTTTTCGGTTTTCCTGTATTCCTAATTGAGCGAGTGACACACATGTGATTCAGTTTACAAAGTAGTGCTTTTCATTTACGTTCTTTCGTTGGAAAATTGTTCCTGTTTGGAACAAGTTAGGGTTAGGGTTAGGTTTAGGGTTAGGGTTAGGGTTAGGGGTTAGGGTTAGGGTTAGAGTTAGGGTTAGGGTTAGGGTTAGGGTTAGGGTTATATCACTTTTCAGTTTTCCTGTTATAATATTTGAACAGGCGACACATGTGAAATAGTTTACAAAGTTGTGCTTTGCGTTTCTGTTCGTTCAATGGAAACTTGTTTTTGTGCCATACAGTGCGAGATAACACTTTTCGGTTTTCCTGTATTCCTAATTGAGCAAGTGACACACATGTGATTCAGTTTACAAAGTAGTGCTTTTCATTTATGTTCTTTCGTTGGAAACTTATTCCTGTTAGGAAAAAGTTAGGGTTAGGGTTAGGGTTAGTGTTAGTGTTAGGGTTAGGGGTTAGGGTTAGGGTTAGGGTTAGGGTTAGGGTTAGGGTTAGGGTTACTGTTATGGTTAGGGTTAGGGTTAGGGTTAGGTGTTAGGGTTACGGTTAGGGTTAGGGTTTGGGGTTAGGATTAAGGTTAGGGTTAGGGGTTAGGGTTAGGGTAAGGGTTAGGGTTAGGGTTATATCAGTTTCCCGTTTTCCTGTTATAATAATTGAACAGGCGACACGTATGTGAATTAGTTTACACAGTTGTGCTTTGCGTTTCTGTTCTTTCTTTGGAAACTTGTTTTTGTGCCATACAGTGCGAGGTAACACTTTTCGGTTTCCCTGTATTTCTAAATGAGCGAGGGACACACATGTGATTTACTTGACAAAGTAGTGCTTGGATTTCTGTTCTTCGGTTGGAAACTTGTTTCTGTGCTGTACAGTGTAATATATCAATTTTCAATTTTCCTGTTGTAATAATTGAACGGGCGACACGTATGTGATTTAGTTTACAAAGATGTGCTTTGCGTTTCTGTTCTTTCGATGGAAACATGTTTCTGTCCGGTACAGTGTGTTATATCACTTGTCAGTTTTCCTATTTTAATAATTGAACAGGTGACACGTATGTCATTTAGCTTACAAAGTTGTGCTTTGCGTTTCTGTTCTTTCTTTGGAAACTTGTTTTTCTGCCATGCAGTGCGAGATAACACTTTTCGGTTTCCCTGTATTTCTAATTGAGCGAGGGACACAAATGTGATTTACTTGACAAAGTAGTGCTTTGGATTCCTGTTCTTCGGTTGGAAACTTGTTTCTGTGCTGTACAGTGTGATATATCACTTTTCAGTTTTCCTGTTGTAATAATTGAACAGGTGACACGTATGTGATTTAGTTTACAAAGTTGTACTTTGCATTTCTGTTCTTTCGATGGAAACTTGTTTATGTGCCGTACGGTGCGAGATAACACTTTTCGGTATTCCTGTATTCCTAATTGAGCGAGTGACACACATGTGATTCAGTTTACAAAGTAGTGCTTTTCATTTACGTTCTTTCGTTGGAAAATTGTTCCTGTTTGGAACAAGTTAGGGTTAGGGTTAGGTTTAGGGTTAGGGTTAGGGTTAGGGGTTAGGGTTAGGGTTAGAGTTAGGGATAGGGTTAGGGTTAGGGTTAGGGTTATATCACTTTTCAGTTTTCCTGTTATAATATTTGAACAGGCGACACATGTGAATTAGTTTACAAAGTTGTGCTTTGCGTTTCTGTTCTTTCAATGGAAACTTGTTTTTGTGCCATACAGTGCGAGATAACACTTTTCGGTTTTCCTGTATTCCTAATTGAGCGAGTGACACACATGTGATTCAGTTTACAAAGTAGTGCTTTTCATTTACGTTCTTTCGTTGGAAACTTGTTCTTGTTAGGAACAAGTTAGGGTTAGGGTTAGGGTTAGGGTTAGGTTAGAGCTGGGTAAGGGATATGGTTAGGGTTAGGGTTAGGGTTAGGGTTAGGGTTAGGGGTTAGGGTTAGGGTTAGGGTTAGGGTTAGGGTTTAGGGTTAGGGTTAGGGTTAGGGGTTAGGGTTAGGGTTAGGGTTAGGGTTAGGGGTTTAGGGTAAGGGTTAGGTTTAGGGTTATACCACTTTCCCATTTTCCTGTTATAATAATTGAACAGGCGACACGTATGTGAATTAGTTTACAAAGTTGTGCTTTGCGTTTCTGTTCTTTCGATGGAAACATGTTTCTGTCCTGTACAGTGTGTTATATCACTTGTCAGTTTTCCTGTTTATAATAATTGAACAGGCGACACGTATGTCATTTAGTTTACAAACTTGTGCTTTGCGTTTGTGTTCTTTCTTTGGAAAGTTGTTTTTGTGCCATACAGTGCGAGATAACACTTTTCGGTTTCCCTGTATTTCTAATTGAGCGAGCGACATACATGTGATTTACTTGACAAAGTAGTGCTTTGGATTTCTGTTTTTCGGTTGGAATCTTGTTTCTGTGTTGTACAGTGTGATATATCACTTTTCAGTTTTCCTGTTGTAATAATTGAACGGGCGACACGTATGTGATTGAGTTTACAAAGTTGTGCTTTGCGTTTCTGTTCTTTCGATGAAAACTTGTTTCTGTGCCGTACAGTGCGAGATATAACACTTCGGTTTTCCTGTATTCCTAACTGAGCGAGTGACACACATGTGATTCAGTTTACAAAGTAGTGCTTTTCATTTACGTTCTTTGGTTGGAAACTTGTTCCTGTTAGGAACAAGTTAGGCTTAGGGTTAGGGTAAGGGTTAGTTTAGGGCTGGGTAAGGGATATGGTTAGGGTAACGGTTAGGGTTAGGGTTAGGTTTAGGGGTAAGTGTTAGGGGTTAGGGTTAGGGTAAGGGTTACGGTTAGGGTGTGGGGTTAGGGTTATGGTTAGGGTTAGGGTTAGGGTTAGGGTAAGGGTGACGGTTAGGGTTAGGGTTAGGGTTAGGGGTTAGGGTTACGGTTAGGGTTAGGGTTAGGGTTAGGGGTGAGGGTTAGGGTTAGGGTTATATCACTTTCCCGTTTTCCTGTTATAATAATTGAACAGGCGACACGTATGTGAATTAGTTTACAAAGTTGTGCTTTGCGATTCTGTTCTTTCTTTGGAAACTTGTTTTTGTGCCATACAGTGCGAGATAACACTTTTCGGTTTTGCTGTATTTCTAATTGAGCAAGCGATACACATGTGATTTACTTGACAAAGTAGTGCTTTGGATTTCTGTTCTTCGGTTGGAAACTTGTTTCTGTGCTGTACAGTGTGATATATCACTTTTCAGTTTTCCTGTTGTAATAATTGAACGGGCGACACGTATGTGATTGAGTTTACAAAGTTGTGCTTTGCGTTTCTGTTCTTTCGATGGAAACTTGTGTCTGTGCTGTACAGTGCGAGATAACACTTTTCGGTTTTCCTGTATTCCTAATTGAGCGAGTGACACACATGTGATTCAGTTTACAAAGTAGTGCTTTTCATTTATGTTCTTTCGTTGGAAACTTGTTCCTGTTTGGAACAAGTTAGGGTTAGGGTTAGGGTTAGGGTTAGGGTTAGGATTAGGGGTTAGGGTTAGGGTTAGGGTTAGGGTTAGGGTTACGGTTAGGGTTAGGGTTAGGGTTAGGGTTAGGGTTAGGGGTTAGGGTTACGGTTATTGTTAGGGTTTGGGGTTAGGGTTAGGGTTAGGGTTAGGGGTTAGGGTTAGGGTTAGGGTTAGGGTTAGGGTTAGGGTTAGGGGTTTAGGGTAAGCGTTAGGGTTAGGGTTATATCACTTTCCCGTTTTCCTTTTATAATAATTGAACAGGCGACACGTATGTGAATTAGTTTACAAATTGTGCTTTGCGTTTCTGTTCTTACGATGGAAACATGTTTCTGTCCTGTACAGTGTGTTATATCACTTGTCAGTTTTCCTTTTTATAATAATTGAACAGGCGACACGTATGTCATTTAGCTTACAAAGTTGTGCTTTGCCTATCTGTTCTTTCTTTGGAAACTTGTTTTTGTGCCATACAGTGCGAGATAACACTTTTCGGTTTCCCTGTATTCCTAATTGAGCGAGCGACACACATGTGATTTAGTTTACAAAGTAGTGCTTTTCATTTATTTTCTTTCGTTGGAAACATGTTCCTGTTAGGAACAAGTTAGGGATATGGTTAGGGTTACGGTTAGGTTTAGGGTTAGGGTTAGGGTTAGGGTTAGGGTTAGGGTTTGGGATTAGGATTAATGTTAGGGTTAGGGGTTAGGGTTAGGGTAAGGGTTAGGGTTAGGGTTATATCAGTTTCCCGTTTTCCTGTTATAATAATTGAACAGGCAACACGTATGTGAAGTAGTTTACAAAGTTGTGCTTTGCCTTTCTGTTCTTTCTTTGGAAACTTGTTTTTGTGCCATACAGTGCGAGATAACACTTTTTGGTTTCCCTGTATTCCTAATTGAGCAAGTGACACACATGTGATTTACTTTACAAAGTAGTGCTTTGGATTTCTGTTCTTCGGTTGGAAACTTGTTTCTGTGCTGTACAGTGTTATATATCACTTTTCAGTTTTCCTGTTGTAATAATTGAACGGGCGACACGTATGTGATTTAGTTTACAAAGTTGTGCTTTGCGTTTCTGTTCTTTCGATGGAAACTTGTGTCTGTGCTGTACAGTGCGAGATAACACTTTTCGGTTTTCCTGTATTCCTAATTGAGTGAGTGACACACATGTGATTCAGTTTACAAAGTAGTGCTTTTCATTTATGTTCTTTCGTTGGTAACTTATTCCTGTTAGGAACAAGTTAGGGTTAGGGTTAGGGTTAGGGTTAGTGTTAGGGTTAGGGGTTAGGGTTAGCGTTAGGTTTAGGGTGAGGGTTAGGGTTAGGGTTAGGGTTAGGGTTAGGTGTTAGGGTTACGGTTAGGGTTAGGGTTTGGGATTAGGATTAAGGTTAGGGTTAGGGGTTAGGGTTAGGGTAAGGGTTAGGGTTAGGGTTATATCAGTTTCCCGTTTTCCTGTTATAATAATTGAACAGGCGACACGTATGTGAAGTAGTTTACACAGTTGTGCTTTGCGTTTCTGTTCTTTCTTTGGAAACTTGTTTTTGTGCCATACAGTGCGAGATAACACTTTTCGGTTTCCCTGTATTTCTAATTGAGCAAGCGACACACATGTGATTTACTTGACAAAGTAGTGCTTTGGATTTCTGTTCTTCGGTTGGAAACTTGTTTCTGTGCTGTACAGTGTGATATATCACTTTTCAGTTTTCCTGTTGTAATAATTGAACGGGCGACACGTATGTGATTTAGTTTACAAAGTTGTGCTTTGCGTTTCTGTTCTTTCGATGGAAACTTGTGTCTGTGCTGTACAGTGCGAGATAACACTTTTCGGTTTTCCTGTATTCCTAATTGAGCGAGTGACACACATGTGATTCAGTTTACAAAGTAGTGCTTTTCATTTACGTTCTTTCGTTGGAAAATTGTTCCTGTTTCGAACAAGTTAGGGTTAGGGTTAGGGTTAGGGTTAGGGTTAGGGGTTAGGTTTAGGGTTAGGGTTAGTGTTAGGGTTAGGGTTAGGGTTAGGGGTTTAGGGTAAGGGTTAGTGTTAGGGTTATATCACTTTCCCGTTTTCCTGTTATAATAATTGAACAGGCGACACGTATGTGAATTAGTTTACAAAGTTGTGCTTTGCCTTTCTGTTCTTTCGATGGAAACATGTGGGTGTCCTGTACAGTGTGTTATATCACTTGTCAGTTTTCCTATTTTAATAATTGAACAGGTGACACGTATGTCATTTAGCTTACAAAGTTGTACTTTGCGTTTCTCTTCTTTCTTTGGAAACTTGTTTTTGTGCCATACAGTGCGAGATAACACTTTTTGGTTTCCCTGTATTTCTAATTGAGCGAGGGACACACATGTGATTTACTTGACAAAGTAGTGCTTTGGATTTCTGTTCTTCGGTTGGAAATTTTTTTCTGTGCTGTACAGTGTGATATATCACTTTTCAGTTTTCCTGTTGTAATAATTGAACGGGCGACACGTATGTGATTTAGTTTACAAAGTTGTGCTTTGCGTTTCTGTTCTTTCGATGGAAACTTGTGTCTGTGCTGTACAGTGCGAGATAACACTTTTCGGTTTTCCTGTATTCCTAATTGAGCGAGTGACACACATGTGATTCAGTTTACAAAGTAGTGCTTTTCATTTATGTTCTTTCGTTGGAAACTTGTTCCTGTTTGGAACAAGTTAGGGTTAGGGTTAGGGTTAGGGTTAGGGTTAGGATTAGGGGTTAGGGTTAGGGTTAGGGTTAGGGTTAGGGTTACGGTTAGGGTTAGGGTTAGGGTTAGGGTTAGGGTTAGGGGTTAGGGTTACGGTTATTGTTAGGGTTTGGGGTTAGGGTTAGGGTTAGGGTTAGGGGTTAGGGTTAGGGTTAGGGTTAGGGTTAGGGGTTTAGGGTAAGCGTTAGGGTTAGGGTTATATCACTTTCCCGTTTTCCTTTTATAATAATTGAACAGGCGACACGTATGTGAATTAGTTTACAAATTGTGCTTTGCGTTTCTGTTCTTACGATGGAAACATGTTTCTGTCCTGTAAAGTGTGTTATATCACTTGTCAGTTTTCCTTTTTATAATAATTGAACAGGCGACACGTATGTCATTTAGCTTACAAAGTTGTGCTTTGCCTGTCTGTTCTTTCTTTGGAAACTTGTTTTTGTGCCATACAGTGCGAGATAACACTTTTCGGTTTCCCTGTATTCCTAATTGAGCGAGCGACACACATGTGATTTAGTTTACAAAGTAGTGCTTTTCATTTATTTTCTTTCGTTGGACACATGTTCCTGTTAGGAACAAGTTAGGGATATGGTTAGGGTTACGGTTAGGTTTATGGTTAGGGTTAGGGTTAGGGTTAGGGTTAGGGGTTAGGGTTAGGGTTATATCACTTTTCAGTTTTCCTGTTATAATAATTGAACAGGCGACACATGTGAATTAGTTTACAAAGTTGTGCTTTGCCTTTCTGTTCTTTCTTTGGAAACTTGTTTTTGTGCCATACAGTGCGAGATAACACTTTTTGGTTTCCCTGTATTCCTAATTGAGCAAGCGACACACATGTGATTTACTTTACAAAGTAGTGCTTTGGATTTCTGTTCTTCGGTTGGAAACTTGTTTCTGTGCTGTATAGTGTGATATATCACTTTTCAGTTTTCCTGTTGTAATAATTGAACGGGCGACACGTATGTGATTTAGTTTACAAAGTTGTGCTTTGCGTTTTTGTTCTTTCGATGGAAACTTGTGTCTGTGCTGTACAGTGCGAGATAACACTTTTCGGTTTTCCTGTATTCCTAATTGAGTGAGTGACACACATGTGATTCAGTTTACAAAGTAGTGCTTTTCATTTACGTTCTTTCGTTGGTAACTTATTCCTGTTAGGAACAAGTTAGGGTTAGGGTTAGGGTTAGGGTTAGTGTTAGGGTTAGGGGTTAGGGTTAGCGTTAGGTTTAGGGTTAGGGTTAGGGTTAGGGTTAGGGTTAGGTGTTAGGGTTACGGTTAGGGTTAGGGTTTGGGATTAGGATTAAGGTTAGGGTTAGGGGTTAGGGTTAGGGTAAGGGTTAGGGTTAGGGTTATATCAGTTTCCCGTTTTCCTGTTATAATAATTGAACAGGCGACACGTATGTGAATTAGTTTACAAAGTTGTGCTTTGCCTTTCTGTTCTTTCTTTGGAAACTTGTTTTTGTGCTATACAGTGCGAGATAACACTTTTCGGTTTCCCTGTATTTCTAAATGAGCGAGGGACACACATGTGATTTACTTGACAAAGTAGTGCTTTAGATTTTTGTTCTTCGGTTGGAAACTTGTTTCTGTGCTGTACAGTGTGATATATCACTTTTCAGTTTTCCTGTTGTAATAATTGAACGGGCGACACGTATTTGATTTAGTTTACAAAGATGTGCTTTGCGTTTCTGTTCTTTCGATGGAAACTTGTGTCTGTGCCGTACAATGCGAGACAACAATTTTCGGTTTTCCTGTATTCCTAATTGAGCGAGTGACACACATGTAATTCAGTTTACAAAGTAGTGCTTTTCATTTACGTTCTTTCGTTGGAAACTTGTTCCTGTTTCGAACAAGTTAGGGTTAGGGTTAGGGTTAGGGTTAGGGTTAGGGTTAGGGGTTAGGTTTAGGGTTAGGGTTAGTGTTAGGGTTAGGGTTAGGGTTAGGGTTAGGGTTAGGGGTTTAGGGTAAGGGTTAGGGTTAGGATTATATCACTTTCCCGTTTTCCTGTTATAATTATTGAACAGGCGACACGTATGTGAATTAGTTTACAAAGTTGTGCTTTGCATTTCTGTTCTTTCGATGGAAACATGTTTCTGTCCTGTACAGTGTGTTATATCACTTGTCAGTTTTCCTGTTTATAATAATTGAACAGGCGACACGTATGTCATTTAGTTTACAAACTTGTGCTTTGCGTTTGTGTTCTTTCTTTGGAAACTTGTTTTTGTGCCATAGAGTGCGAGATAACACTTTTCGGTTTCCCTGTATTTCTAATTGAGCGAGCGACATACATGTGATTTACTTGACAAAGTAGTGCTTTGGATTTCTGTTTTTCGGTTGGAATCTTGTTTCTGTGTTGTACAGTGTGATATATCACTTTTCAGTTTTCCTGTTGTAATAATTGAACGGGCGACACGTATGTGATTGAGTTTACAAAGTTGTGCTTTGCGTTTCTGTTCTTTCGATGAAAACTTGTTTCTGTGCCGTACAGTGCGAGATAACACTTCGGTTTTCCTGTATTCCTAACTGAGCGAGTGACACACATGTGATTCAGTTTACAAAGTAGTGCTTTTCATTTACGTTCTTTCGTTGGAAACTTGTTCCTGTTTGGAACAAGTTAGGGTTAGGGTTAGGGTTAGGGTTAGGGTTAGGGTTAGGGTTAGGGGTTAGGGTTAGGGTTAGAGTTAGGGTTAGGGTTAGGGTTAGAGTTATATCACTTTTCAGATTTCCTGTTATAATATTTGAACAGGCGACACATGTGAATTAGTTTACAAAGTTGTTCTTTGCGTTTCTGTTCTTTCAATGGAAACTTGTTTCTGTGCCGTATAGTGCGAGATAACAGTTTTCAGTTTTCCTGTATTCCTAATTGAGCGAGTGACACACAGGTGATTCCGTTTAAAACTAGTGCTTTGCTTTTCTGTTCTTTCGTTGGAAATTTGTTCTTGTGCTGTACAGTGAGATATATCACTTTTCAGTTTTCCTGTATTCCTAATGGAGCGAGCGACACACATGTGATTTAGTTTAAAAAGCAGTGCTTTGGATTTCTGTTCTTCGGTTGGAAAATTGTTTCTGTGCTGTACAGTGTGATATATCACTTTTCAGTTTTCCTGTTGTAATAATAAAACGGGCGACACGTATGTGATTTAGTTTACAAAGTTGTGCTTTGCGTTTCTGTTCTTTCGATGGAAACTTGTGTCTGTGCTGTACAGTGCGAGATAACACTTTTCGGTTTTCCTGTATTCCTAATTGAGCGAGTGACACACATGTGATCCAGTTTTCAAAGTAGTGCTTTTCATTTACGTTCTTTCGTTGGAAACTTATTCCTGTTAGGAACAAGTTAGGGTTAGGGTTAGGGTTAGGGTTAGGGGTATGGGTTTGGGTTAGGGTTAGGGTTAGGGGTTAGGGTTAGGGTAAGGGTTACAGTTAGGGTTTGGGGTTAGGGTTAGGGTTAGGGTTAGGGTTAGGGTAAGGGTTACGGTTAGGGTTAGGGTTAGGGTTAGGGGTTAGGGTTAGGGTTATGGTTAGGGTTAGAGTTAGGGGTTAGGGTTAGGGTTAGGGTTAGGGTTAGGGGTTTAGGGTAAGGGTTAGGGTTAGGGTTATATCACTTTTCAGTTTTCCTGTTATAATAATTGAACAGGTGACACGTATGTGAATTAGTTTACAAAGTTGTGCTTTGCCTTTCTGTTCTTTCGATGGAAACATGTTTCTGTCCTGTACAGTGTGTTATATCACTTGTCAGTTTTCCTATTTTAAGAATTGAACAGGTGACACGTATGTCATTTAGCTTACAAAGTTGTGCTTTGCGTTTCTCTTCTTTCTTTGGAAACTTGTTTTTGTGCCATACAGTGCGAGATAACACTTTTCGGTTTCCCTGTATTTCTAATTGAGCGAGGGACACACATGTGATTTACTTGACAAAGTAGTGCTTTCGATTTCTGTTCTTCGGTTGGAAATTTGTTTCTGTGCTGTACAGTGTGATATATCACTTTTCAGTTTTCCTGTTGTAATAATTGAACGGGCGAAACGTATGTGATTTAGTTTACAAAGTTGTGCTTTGCGTTTCTGTTCTTTCGATGGAAACTTGTTTATGTGCCATACGGTGCGAGATAACACTTTTCGGTTTTCCTGTATTCCTAATTGAGCGAGTGACACACATGTGATTCAGTTTACAAAGTAGTGCTTTTCATTTACGTTCTTTCGTTGAAAACTTGTTCCTGATAGTAACAAGTTAGGGTTAGGGTTAGGGTTAGGGTTAGGTTAGAGCTGGGTAAGGGATATGGTTAGGGTTACGGTTAGGGTTAGGGTTAGGGTTAGGGGTTAGGGTTACGGTTAGGGTTAGGGTTAGGGTTAGGGTTAGGGGCTTAGGGTTAGGGTTAGGGTTAGGGTTATATCACTTTTCAGTTTTCCTGTTATAATAATTGAACAGGCGACACGTATGTGAATTAGTTTACAAAGTTGTGCTTTGCGTTTCTGTTCTTTGATGGAAACATGTTCCTGTGCTGTACAGTGCGTTATATCACTTTTCAGTTTTCCTGTTATAATAATTGAACAGGCGACATTGTATGTGAATTAGTTTACAAAGTTGTGCTTTGCCTTTCTGTTCTTTCGATGGAAACATTTTTCTGTGCTGTACAGTGCGTTATATCACTTTTCAGTTTTCCTGTTATAATAATTGAAAAGGCGACATGTATGTCAATTAGTTTACAAAGTTGTGCTTTGCGTTTCTGTTCTTTCGATGGAAACTTGTTTTTGTGCCAGACAGTGCGAGATAACACATTTTGGTTTCCCTGTATTCCTAATTGAGCAAGCGACACACATGTGATTTACTTTACAAAGTAGTGCTTTTGATTTCTGTTCTTCGGTTGGAAACTTGTTTCTGTGCTGTACAGTGTGATATATCACTTTTCAGTTTTCCTGTTGTAATAATTGAACGGGCGACACGTATGTGATTTAGTTTACAAAGTTGTGCTTTGCGTTTCTGTTCTTCCAATGGAAACTTGTGTCTGTGCTGTACAGTGCGAGATAACACTTTTCGGTTTTCCTGTATTCCTAATTGAGCGAGTGACACACATGTGATTCAGTTTACAAAGTAGTGCTTTTCATTTACGTTCTTTCGTTGGTAACTTATTCCTGTTAGGAACAAGTTAGGGTTAGGGTTAGGGTTAGTGTTAGGGTTAGGGGTTAGGGTTAGCGTTAGGTTTAGGGTTAGGGTTAGGGTTAAGGTTAGGGTTAGGGTTAGGGTTAGGGTTAGGGTTAGGGTTCGGTGTTAGGGTTACGGTTAGGGTTAGGGTTTGGGGTTAGGATTAAGGTTAGGGTTAGGGGCTAGGGTTAGGGTAAGGGTTAGGGTTAGGGTTATATCAGTTTCCCGTTTTCCTGTTATAATAATTGAACAAGCGACACGTATGTGAATTAGTTTACAAAGTTGTGCTTTGCCATTCTGTTCTTTCTTTGGAAACTTGATTTTGTGCTATACAGTGCGAGATAACACTTTTCGGTTTCCCTGTATTTCTAAATGAGCGAGGGACACACATGTGATTTACTTGACAAAGTAGTGCTTTGGATTTTTGTTCTTCGGTTGGAAACTTGTTTCTGTGCTGTACAGTGTGATATATCACTTTTCAGTTTTCCTGTTGTAATAATTGAACGGGCGACACGTATGTGATTTAGTTTACAAAGATGTGCTTTGCGTTTCTGTTCTTTCGATGGAAACTTGTGTCTGTGCCGTACAATGCGAGATAACAATTTTCGGTTTTCCTGTATTCCTAATTGAGTGAGTGACACACATGTGATTCAGATTACAAAGTAGTGCTTTTCATTTATGTTCTTTCGTTGGAAACTTGTTCCTGTTTGGAACAAGTTAGGGTTAGGGTTAGGGTTAGGGTTAGGGTTAGGGTTAGGGGAAAGGGTTAGGGTTAGGGTTAGGGTTAGGGTTAGGAGTTTAGGGTAAGGGTTAGGATTAGGGTTATATCACTTTCCCGTTTTCCTGTTATAATAATTGAACAGGCGACACGTATGTGAATTAGTTTACAAAGTTGTGCTTTGCCTTTCTGTTCTTTCGATGGAAACATGTTTCTGTCCTGTACAGTGTGTTATATCACTTGTCAGTTTTCCTATTTTAATAATTGAACAGGTGACACGTATGTCATTTAGCTTACAAAGTTGTGCTTTGCGTTTCTATTCTTTCTTTGGAAACTTGTTTTTGTGCCATACAGTGCGAGATAACACTTTTCGGTTTCCCTGTATTCCTAATTGAGCGAGGGACACACATGTGATTTACTTGACAAAGTAGTGCTTTTGATTTCTGTTCTTCGGTTGGAAATTTGTTTCTGTGCTGTACAGTGTGATATATCACTTTTCAGTTTTCCTGTTGTAATAATTGAACGGGCGACACGTATGTGATTTAGTTTACAAAGTTGTGCTTTGCGTTTCTGTTCTTTCGATGGAAACTTGTTTATGTGCCGTATGGTGCGAGATAACACTTTTCGGTATTCCTGTATTCCTAATTGACCGAGTGACACACATGTGATTCAGTTTACTAAGTAGTGCTTTTCATTTACGTTCTTTCGTTGGAAACTTGTTCCTGATAGGAACAAGTTAGGGTTAGGGTTAGGGTTAGGGTTAGGTTAGAGCTGCGTAAGGGATATGGTTAGGGTTACGGTTAGGGTTAGGGTTAGGGTTAGGGGTTAGGGTTACGGTTAGGGTTAGGGTTAGGGTTAGGCTTAGGGGCTTAGGGTTAGGGTTAGGGTTAGGGTTATATCACTTTTCAGTTTTCCTGTTATAATAATTGAACAGGCGACACGTATGTGAATTAGTTTACAAAGTTGTGCTTTGCGTTTCTGTTCTTAGATGGAAACATGTTCCTGTGCTGTACAGTGCGTTATATCACTTTTCAGTTTTCCTGTTATAATAATTGAACAGGCGACAATGTATGTGAATTAGTTTACAAAGTTGTGCTTTGCCTTTCTGTTCTTTCGATGGAAACATTTTTCTGTGCTGTACAGTGCGTTATATCACTTTTCAGTTTTCCTGTTATAATAATTGAACAGGCGACATGTATGTGAATTAGTTTACAAAGTTGTGCTTTGCGTTTCTGTTCTTTCGATGGAAACTTGTTTTTGCGCCACACAGTGCGAGATAACACTTTTTGGTTTCCCTGTATTCCTAATTGAGCAAGCGACACACATGTGATTTACTTTACAAAGTAGTGCTTTGGATTTCTGTTCTTCGGTTGGAAACTTGTTTCTGTGCTGTACAGTGTCATATATCATTTTTCAGTTTTCCTGTTGTAATAATTGAACGGGCGACACGTATGTGATTTAGTTTACAAAGCTGTGCTTTGCGTTTCTGTTCTTTCGATGGAAACTTGTGTCTGTGCTGTACAGTGCGAGATAACACTTTTCGGTTTTCCTGTATTCCTAATTGAGCGAGTGACACACATGTGATTCAGTTTACAAAGTAGTGCTTTTCATTTACGTTTTTTCGTTGGTAACTTATTCCTGTTAGGAACAAGTTAGGGTTAGGGTTAGGGTTAGGGTTAGTGTTAGGGTTAGGGGTTAGGGTTAGCGTTAGGTTTAGGGTTAGGGTTAGGGTTAAGGTTAGGGTTAGGGTTAGGGTAAGGGTTAGGTGTTAGGGTTACGGTTAGGGTTAGGGTTTGGGGTTAGGATTAAGGTCAGGGTTAGGGGCTAGGGTTAGGGTAAGGGTTAGGGTTAGGGTTATATCATTTTCCCGTTTTCCTGTTATAATAATTGAACGGGCGACACGTATGTGATTTAGTTTACAAAGATGTGCTTTGCGTTTCTGTTCTTTCGATGGAAACTTGTGTCTGTGCCGTACAATGCGAGATAACAATTTTTGGTTTTCCTGTATTCCTAATTGAGCGAGTGACACACATGTGATTCAGTTTACAAAGTAGTGCTTTTCATATACGTTCTTTCGTTGGAAACTTGTTCCTGTTTGGAACAAGTTAGGGTTAGGGTTAGGGTTAGGGTTAGGGTTAGGGTTAGGGTTAGGGGAAAGGGTTAGGGTTAGGGTTAGGGTTAGGGTTAGGGGTTTAGGGTAAGGGTTAGTGTTAGGGTTATATCACTTTCCCGTTTTCCTGTTATAATAATTGAACAGGCGACACGTATGTGAATTAGTTTACAAAGTTGTGCTTTGCCTTTCGGTTCTTTCGATGTAAACATGTTTCTGTCCTGTACAGTGTGTTATATCACTTGTCAGTTTTCCTATTTTAATAATTGAACAGGTGACACGTATGTCATTTAGCTTACAAAGTTGTGCTTTGCGTTTCTCTTCTTTCTTTGGAAACTTGTTTTTGTGCCATACAGTGCGAGATAACACTTTTCGGTTTCCCTGTATTTCTAATTGAGCGAGGGACACATGTGATTTACTTGACAAAGTAGTGCTTTCGATTTCTGTTTTTTGTTTGGAAATTTGTTTCTGTGCTGTACAGTGTGATATATCACTTTTCAGTTTTCCTGTTGTAATAATTGAACGGGCGACACGTATGTGATATAGTTTACAAAGTTGAGCTTTGCGTTTCTGTTCTTTCGATGGAAACTTGTTTTTGTGCCGTACGGTGCGAGATAACACTTTTCGGTATTCCTGTATTCCTAATTGACCGAGTGACACACATGTGATTCAGTTTACAAAGTAGTGCTTTTTATTTACGTTCTTTCGTTGGAAACTTGTTCCTGATATGAACAAGTTAGGGTTAGGGTTAGGGTTAGGGTTAGGTTAGAGCTGGGTAAGGGATATGGTTAGGGTTATGGTTAGGGTTAGGGTTAGGGTTAGGGGTTAGGGTTACGGTTAGGGTTAGGTTAGAGCTGGGTAAGGGATATGGTTAGGGTTACGGTTAGTGTTAGGGTTAGGGTTACGGTTAGGGTTAGGGTTAGGATTAGGGTTAGGGGTTAGGGTTAGGGTTAGGGTTAGGGTTAGGGTTAGGGTTATATCACTTTTCAGTTTTCCGGTTATAATAATTGAACAGGCGACACGTATGTGAATTAGTTTACAAAGTTGTGCTTTGCTTTTCTGTTCTTTGATGGAAACATGTTCCTGTGCTGTACAGTGCGTTATATCACTTTTCAGTTTTCCTGTTATAATAATTGAACAGGCGACAATGTATGTGAATTAGTTTACAATGTTGTGCTTTGCCTTTCTGTTCTTTCGATGGAAACATTTTTCTGTGCTGTACAGTGCGTTATATCACTTTTCAGTTTTCCTGTTATAATAATTGAACAGGCGACATGTATGTGAATTAGTTTACAAAGTTGTGCTTTGCGTTTCTGTTCTTTCGATGGAAACATGTTCCTGTGCTGTACAGTGCGTTATATCACTTTTCAGTTTTCCTGTTATAATAATTGAACAGGCGACATGTATGTGAATTAGTTTACAAAGTTGTGCTTTGCCTTTCTGTTCTTTCTTTGGAAACTTGTTTTTGTGCCATACAGTGCGAGATAACACTTTTTGGTTTCCCTGTATTCCTAATTGAGCAAGCGACACACATGTGATTTACTTTACAAAGTAGTGCTTTGGATATCTGTACTTCGGTTGGAAATTTGTTTCTGTGCTGTACAGTGTGATATATCACTTTTCAGTTTTCCTGTTGTAATAATTGAACGGGCGACACGTATGTGATTTAGTTTACAAAGTTGTGCTTTGCGTTTCTGTTCTTTCGATGGAAACTTGTTTATGTGCCGTACGGTGCGAGATAACACTTTTCGGTATTCCTGTATTCCTAATTGACCGAGTGACACACATGTGATTCAGTTTACAAAGTAGTGCTTTTCATTTACGTTCTTTCGTTGGAAACTTGTTCCTGATAGGAACAAGTTAGGGTTAGGGTTAGGGTTAGGGTTAGGTTAGGGCTGGGTAAGGGATATGGTCAGGGTTACGGTTAGGGTTAGGGTTAGGGTTAGGGGTTAGGGTTACGATTAGGGTTAGGGTTAGGGGTTAGGGTTAAGGTTAGGGTTAGGGGTTAGGGTTAGGGTAAGGGTTAGGGTTAGGGTTATATCAGTTTACCGTTTTCCTGTTATAATAATTGAACAGGCGACACGTATGTGAATTAGTTTACAAAGTTGTGCTTTGCCTTTCTGTTCTTTCTTTGGAAACTTGTTTTTGTGCCATACAGTGCGAGATAACACTTTTTGGTTTCCCTGTATTCCTAATTGAGCTAGCGACACACATGTGATTTACTTTACAAAGTAGTGCTTTGGATTTCTGTTCTTTGGTTGGAAACTTGTTTCTGTGCTGTACAGTCTGATATATCACTTTTCAGTTTTCCTGTTGTAATAATTGAACGGGCGACACGTATGTGATTTAGTTTACAAAGTTGTGCTTTGCGTTTCTGTTCTTTCGATCGAAACTTGTTTATGTGCCGTACAGTGCGAGATAACACTTTTCGGTATTCCTGTATTCCTAATTGACCGAGTGACACACATGTGATTCAGTTTACAAAGTAGTGCTTTTCATTTACGTTCTTTCGTTGGAAACTTGTTCCTGATAGGAACAAGTTAGGGTTAGGGTTAAGGTTAGGGTTAGGTTAGAGCTGGGTAAGGGATATGGTTAGGGTTACGGTTAGTGTTAGGGTTAGGGTTACGGTTACGGTTAGGGTTAGGGTTAGGATTAGGGTTAGGGGTTAGGGTTAGGGTTAGGGTTAGGGTTATATCACTTTTCAGTTTTCCTGTTATAATAATTGAACAGGCGACACGTATGTGAATTAGTTTACAAAGTTGTGCTTTGCCTTTCTGTTCTTTCGATGGAAACATTTTTCTGTGCTGTACAGTGCGTTATATCACTTTTCAGTTTTCCTGTTATAATAATTGAACAGGCGACATGTATGTGAATTAGTTTACAAAGTTGTGCTTTGCGTTTCTGTTCTTTCGATGGAAACATGTTCCTGTGCTGTACAGTGCGTTATATCACTTTTCAGTTTTCCTGATATAATAATTGAACAGGCGACATGTATGTGAATTAGTTTACAAAGTTGTGCTTTGCCTTTCTGTTCTTTCTTTGGAAACTTGTTTTTGTGCCATACAGTGCGAGATAACACTTTTTGGTTTCCCTGTATTCCTAATTGAGCAAGCGACACACATGTGATTTACTTTACAAAGTAGTACTTTGGATATCTGTACTTCGGTTGGAAATTTGTTTCTGTGCTGTACAGTGTGATATATCACTTTTCAGTTTTCCTGTTGTAATAATTGAACGGGCGACACGTATGTGATTTAGTTTACAAAGTTGTGCTTTGCGTTTCTGTTCTTTCGATGGAAACTTGTTTATGTGCCGTACGGTGCGAGATAACACTTTTCGGTATTCCTGTATTCCTAATTGACCGAGTGACACACATGTGATTCAGTTTACAAAGTAGTGCTTTTCATTTACGTTCATTCATTGGAAACTTGTTCCTGATAGGAACAAGTTAGGGTTAGGGTTAGGGTTAGGGTTAGGTTAGGGCTGGGTAAGGGATATGGTCAGGGTTACGGTTAGGGTTAGGGTTAGGGTTAGGGGTTAGGGTTACGATTAGGGTTAGGGTTAGGGGTTAGGGTTAAGGTTAGGGTTAGGGGTTAGGGTTAGGGTAAGGGTTAGGGTTAGGGTTATATCAGTTTACCGTTTTCCTGTTATAATAATTGAACAGGCGACACGTATGTGAATTAGTTTACAAAGTTGTGCTTTGCCTTTCTGTTCTTTCTTTGGAAACTTGTTTTTGTGCTATACAGTGCGAGATAACACTTTTCGGTTTCCCTGTATTTCTAAATGAGCGAGGGACACACATGTGATTTACTTGACAAAGTAGTGCTTTGGATTTTTGTTCTTCGGTTGGAAACTTGTTTCTGTGCTGTACAGTGTGATATATCACTTTTCAGTTTTCCTGTTGTAATAATTGAACGGGCGACACGTATGTGATTTAGTTTACAAAGATGTGCTTTGCGTTTCTGTTCTTTCGATGGAAACTTGTGTCTGTGCCGTACAATGCGAGATAACAATTTTCGGTTTTCCTGTATTCCTAATTGAGCGAGTGACACACATGTGATTCAGTTTACAAAGTAGTGCTTTTCATTTACGTTCTTTCGTTGGAAACTTGTTCCTGTTTGGAACAAGTTAGGGTTAGGGTTAGGGTTAGGGTTAGGGTTAGGGTTAGGGTTAGGGTTAGGGGAAAGGGTTAGGGTTACGGTTAGGGTTAGGGTTAGGGTTAGGGTTAGTGTTAGGGTAAGGGTTAGGGTTAGGGTTATATCAGTTTTCCGTTTTCCTGTTATAATAATTGAACAGGCGACATGTATGTGAAGTAGTTTACAGAGTTGTGCTTTGCGTTTCTGTTCTTTCTTTGGAAACATGTTTCTGTGCCATACAGTGCGAGATAACACTTTTTGGTTTTCCTGTATTCCTAATTGAGCGAGTGACACACATGTGATTCAGTTTACAAAGTAGTGCTTTTCATGTACGGACTTTCGTTGGAATGTTAGGAACAAGTTAGGGACATGGTTAGGGTTACAGTTAGGGTTAGGGTTAGGATTAGGGTTAGGGGTTAGGGCTAGGGTTTTATCACTTTTCAGTTTTCCTGTTATAATAATTGAACAGGCGACACATGTGAATTAGTTTACAAAGTTGTGCTTTGCCTTTCTGTCCTTTCAATGGAAACTTGTTGCTGTGCCTTACAGTGCGAGATAACACTTTCCGGTATTCCTGTATTCCTAATTGAGCGAGCGACACACATGTCATTTACTTGACAAAGTAGTGCTTTGGATTTCTGTTCTTCGGTTGGAAACTTGTTTCTGTGCTGTACTGTGTGATATATCACTTTTCAGTTTTCCTGTTGTAATAATTGAACGGGCGACACGTATGTGGTTTAGTTTACAAAGTTGTGCTTTGCGTTTTTGTTCTTTCGATGGAAACTTGTGTCTGTGCTGTACAGTGCGAGATAACACTTTTCGGTTTTCCTGTATTCCTAATTGAGCGAGTGACACACATGTGATTCAGTTTACAAAGTAGTGCTTTTCATTTACGTTCTTTCGTTGGAAACTTGTTCCTGTTTGGAACAAGTTAGGGTTAGGGTTAGATTTAGCGTTAGGGTTAGGGTTAGGGGTTAGGGTTAGGGTTAGGGTTAGGGTTAGTGTTACGGTTAGGGTTAGGGTTAGGGTTAGGGTTAGGGTTAGGGGTTAGGGGTAAGGGTTAGGGTTAGGGTTTGGGGTTATTGTTAGGGTTAGGGTTAGGGTTAGGGGTTTAGGGTAAGGGTTAGGGTCAGGGTTATATTACTTTCCCGTTTTCCTGTTATAATAATTGAACAGGCGATACGTATGTGAATTAGTTTACAAAGTTGTGCTTTGCGTTTCTGTTCTTTCGATGGAAACATGTTTCTGTCCTGTACAGTGTGTTATATCACTTGTCAGTTTTCCTGTTTATAATAATTGAACAGGCGACACGTATGTCATTTAGTTTACAATCTTGTGCTTTGCGTTTCTGTTCTTTCGATGGAAACTTGTGTCTGTGCTGTACAGTGCGAGATAACACTTTTCGGTTTTCCTGTATTCCTAATTGAGCGAGGGACACACATGTGATTCAGTTTACAAAGTAGTGCTTTTCATTTACGTTCTTTCGTTGGAAACTTGTTCCTGTTTGGAACAAGTTAGGGTTAGGGTTAGGGTTAGGGTTAGGGTTAGGGTTAGGGGTTAGGGTTAGGGTTAGGGTTAGGGTTACGGTAAGGGTTAGGGTTAGGGTTAGGGTTAGGTTTAGGGTTAGGGTTAGGGGTTAGGGTTACGGTTAGGGTTAGGGTTTGGGGTTAGGGTTAGGGTTAGGGTTAGGGGTTAGGGTTAGGGTTAGGGTTAGGTTTAGTGGTTTAGGGTAAGTTTTAGGGTTAGGGTTATATCACTTTCCAGTTTTCCTGTTATAATAATTGAACAGGCGACACGTATGTGAATTAGTTTACAAAGTTGTGCTTTGTGTTTCTGTTCTTTCGATGGAAACATGTTTCTGTCCTGTACAGTGTGTTATATCACTTGTCAGTTTTCCTGTTTATAATAATTGAACAGGCGACATGTATGTCATTTAGTTTAAAAAGTTGTGCTTTGCCTTTCTGTTCTTTCTTTGGAAACTGGTTTTTGTGCCATACAGTGGGAGATAACACTTTTTGGTTTCCCTGTATTCCTAATTGAGCGAGCGACACACATGTGATTTAATTTACAAAGTAGTGCTTTTCATTTATGTTCTTTCGTTGGGAACATGTTCCTGTTAGGAACAAGTTAGGGATATGGTTAAGGTTAAGGTTAGGTTTACGGTTAGGGTTAGTGTTAGGGTTTGGGTTAGGGGTTAGGGTTAGGGTTATATCACTTTTCAGTTTTCCTGTTATAATAACTGAACAGGCGGCACATGTGAATTAGTTTACAAAGTTGTGCTTTGCGTTTCTGTTCTTTCAATGGAAATTTGTTTCTGTGCCGTACAGTGCGAGATAACACTTCTCAGTTTTCCTGTATTCCTAATGGAGCGAGCGACACACATGTGATTTAGTTTACAAATTAGTGATTTTCTTTTGTGTTCTTTCATTTGAAACTTGTTCCTGTGCTGTACAATGTGATATATCACTTTTCAGTTTTCCTTTTATAATAATTGAACAGGCGACACGTATGTGCATTAGTTTACAAAGTTGTGCTTTGCCTTTCTGTTCTTTCGATGGAAACATGTTCCTGTGCTGTACAGTGCGTTATATCACTTTTCAGTTTTCCTGTTATAATAATTGAACAGGCGACATGTATGTGAATTAGTTTACAAAGATGTGCTTTGCGTTTCTGTTCTTTCGATGGAAACTTTTTTCTGTGCTGTACAGTGCGTTATATCACTTTTCAGTTTTCCTGTTATAATAATTGAACAGGCGACATGTATGTGAAGTAGTTTACAGAGTTGTGCTTTGCGTTTCTGTTCTTTCTTTGGAAACATGTTTCTGTGCCATACAGTGCGAGATAACACTTTTCGGTTTTCCTGTATTCCTAATTGAGCGAGTGACACACATGTGATTCAGTTTACAAAGTAGTGCTTTTCATTTACGTTCTTTCGTTGGAAACTTGTTCCTGTTTGGAACAAGTTAGGTTTAGGGTTAGGGTTAGGGTTACGGTTCGGGTTTAGTTAGGGTTAGGGTTAGGGTTAGGGGTTAGGGTTACGGTTAGGGTTAGTGTTAGTGGTTAGGGTTAGGGTAAGGGTTAGGGGTTAGGGTTAGGGTTAGGGTTAGGGTTAGGGGTTAGGGTTAGGGTTAGGGTTACGGTTAGGGTTAGGGTTAGGGGTTAGGGTTACGGTTAGGGTTAGGGTTAGGGGTTAGGGTTAGGGTTAGGGTTAGGGTTCGGGTTATATCACTTTCCCGTTTTCCTGTTATAAAAATTGAACAGGCGACACGTATGTGAATTAGTTTACAAAGTTGTGCTTTGCGTTTCTGTTCTTTCGATGGAAACATGTTTCTGTCCTCTACAGTGTGTTATATCACTTGTCAGTTTTCCTGTTTATAATAATTGAACAGGCGACACGTATGTCATTTAGTTTACAAAGAGGTGCTTTGCGTTTCTTTTCTTTCTTTGGAAACATGTTTTTGTGCCATACAGTGCGAGATAACACTTTTTGGTTTCCCTGTATTCCTAATTGAGCGAGCGACACACATGTGAATTACTTTACAAAGTCGTGCTTTGGATTTCTGTTCTTCGGTTGGAAACTTGTTTCTGTGCTGTACAGTGTGATATATCACTTTTCAGTTTTCCTGTTGTAATAATTTTACGGGCGACACGTATGTGATTTGGTTTACAAAGTTGTGCTTTGCGTTTTTGTTCTTTCAATGGAAACTTGTTTCTGTGCCGTAAAGTGTGAGATAACACTTTTCGGTATTCCTGTATTCCTAATTGAGCGAGTGACACACATGTGATTTAGTTTACAATGTAGTGCTTTTCATTTACGTTCTTTCGTTGGAAACTTGTTCCTCTTAGGAACAAGTTAGGGTTAGGGTTAGGTTTAGGGTTAGGTTAGAGCTGGGTAAGGGATATGGTTAGGGTTACGGTTAGGGTTAGGGTTAGGTTTAGGGGTAAGCGTTAGGGTTAGGGTTAGGGTTAGGGTTAGGGTTAGGGGCTTAGGGTTAGGGTTAGGGTTATATCACTTTTCAGTTTTCATGTTGTAATAATGGAACGGGCGACACGTATGTGATTTAGTTTACAAAGTTGTGCTTTGCGTTTCTCTTCTTTCGATGGAAACTTGTGTCTGTGCTGTACAGTGCAAGATAACACTTTTCGGTTTTCCTGTATTCCTAATTGAGCGAGTGACACACATGTGATTCAGTTTACAAAGTAGTGCTTTTCATTTACGTTCTTTCGTTGGAAACTTGTTCCTGTTTCGAACAAGTTAGGGTTAGGGTTAGGGTTAGGGTTAGTGTTAGGGTTTAGGGTTAGTGTTAGGGTTAGGGTTAGGGTTACGGTTAAGGTTAGGGTTAGGGTTAGGGTTAGGGTTAGGTGTTAGGGTTAGGGTTAGGGTTAATGTTAGGGGTTAGGGTTAGGGTTAGGGTTAGGGGTTAGGGTTAGGGTTAGTGTTAGGGTTAGGGGTTAGGGTTAGGGTTATGGTTAGGGTTAGGGTTAGGTTAGGGCTGGGTAAGGGATATGGTTAGGGTTACGTTTAGGGTTAGGGTTAGGGTTAGGGGTTAGGGTTAGGGTTAGGGTTAGGGTTAGGGTTAGGGGTTAGGGTTAGGGTTAGGGTTAGGGGTATATCACTTTTCAGTTTTCCTGTTATAATAATTGAACAGGCGACATATATGTGAATTAGTTTCCAAAGTTTTGCTTTGCGTTTCTGTTCTTTCGATGGAAATATGTTTCTGTCCTGTACAGTCTGTTATATCACTTGTCAGTTTTCCTGTTTATAATAATTGAACAGGCGACACGTATGTCATTTAGTTTACAAAGTTGTGCTTTGCCTTTCTATTCTATCTTTGGAAACTTGTTTTTGTGCCATGCAGTGCGAGATCACACTTTTCGGTTTCCCTGTATTCCTAATTGAGCGAGGGACACACATGTGATTTACTTGAGAAAGTAGTGCTTTGGATTTCTGCTCTTCGGTTGGAAACTTGTTTCTGTGCTGTACAGAGTGATATATCACTTTTCAGTTTTCCTGTTGTAATAATTGAACGGGCGACACTTATGTGATTTAGTTTACAAAGTTGTGCTTTGCGTTTCTGTTCTTTCGATGGAAACTTGTGTCTGTGCCGTACATTGCGAGATAACACTTTTCGGTTTTCCTGTATTCCTAATTGAGCGAGTGACACACATGTGATTCAGTTTACAAAGTAGTGCTTTTCATTTACGTTCTTTCGTTGGAAACTTGTTCCTGTTTGGAACAAGTTAGGTTTAGGGTTAGGGTTAGGGTTATGGTTAGGGTTTAGTTAGGGTTAGGGTTAGGGTTAGGGGTTAGGGTTACGGTTAGGGTTAGTGTTAGTGGTTAGGGTTAGGGTTAGGGTTAGGGGTTAGGGTTAGGGTTAGGGTTAGGGTTAGGGTTACGGTTAGGGTTAGGGTTAGGGTTAGGGGTTAGGGTTACGGTTAGGGTTAGGGTTAGGGGTTAGGGTTTGGGTTAGGGTTAGGGTTAGGGTTTTAGGGTAAGGGTTAGGGTTAGGGTTATATCACTTTCCAGTTTTCCTGTTATAATAATTGAACAGGAGTCACGTATGTCATTTAGTTTACAAAGTGGTGCTTTGCGTTTCTGTTCTTCCTTTGGAAACTTATTTTTGTGCCACACAGTGCGAGATAACACTTTTGGTTTCCCTGTATTCCTCATTGAGCGAGCGACACACATGTGATTTAGTTTACAAAGTAGTGCTTTGGATTTCTGTTCTTCGGTTGGAAACTTGTTTCTGTGCTGTACAGTGTGATATATCATTTTTCAGTTTTCATGTTGTAATAAATTTACGGGCGACACGCATGTGATTTAGTTTACAAAGTTGTGCTTTGCGTTTCTGTTCTTTCGATGGAAACTTGTTTCTGTGCCGTACAGTGGGAGATAACACTTTTCGGTTTTCCTGTATTCCTAATTGAGCGAGTGACACACATGTGATTCAGTTTACAAAGTAGTGCTTTTCATTTACGTTCTTTCGTTGGAAACTTGTTCCTGCTAGGAACAAGTTGGGGTTAGGGTTAGGGTTAGGGTTAGTTTAGGGCTGGGTAAGGATATGGATAGGATTACGGTTAGGGTTAGGGTTAGGGTTAGGGTTAAGGTTAGGGTTAGGGTTAGGGTTAGGGTTAGGGTTAGGGTTAGGGGTTAGGGTTAGTGTTAGGCTTAGGGTTAGGTGTTAGGGTTAGGGTTAGGGTTAGGGTTAGGGGTTAGGGTTAGGGTTATGGTTAGTGTTAGGGTTAGGTTAGGGCTGGGTAAGGGATATGGTTAGGGTTACGGTTAGGGTTAGGGTTAGGGTTAGTGGTTAGGGTTAGGGTTAGAGTTAGGGTTAGGGTTAGGGGTTAGGTTTAGGGTTAGGGTTAGGGTTATATCACTTTTCAGTTTTCCTGTTATAATAATTGAACAGGCGACACATATGTGAATTACTTTACAAAGTTGTGCTTTGTGTTTCTGTTCTTTCGATGGAAACAGGTTTCTGTCCTGTACAGTGTGTTATATCACTTGTCAGTTTTCCTGTTTATAATAATTTAACAGGCGACACGTATGTCATTTAGTTTACAAAGTTGTGCTATGCCTTTCTGTTCTTTCTTTGGAAACTTGTTTTTGTGCCATACAGTGCGAGATAACACTTTTCGGTTTCCCTGTATTCCTAATTGAGCGAGCGACACACATGTGATTTACTTTACAAAGTAGTGCTTTTCACTTATGTTCTTTCGTTGGAAACATATTCCTGTTAGGAACAAGTTAGGGATATGGTTAGGGTTACGGTTAGGGTTAGGGTTAGGTTTCGGGGTAAGGGTTAGGGTTAAGGTTAGGGTTAGGGGTTAGGGTTAGGGTAAGGGTTATATCACTTTTCAGTTTTCCTGTTATAATAATTGAACAGGCGACACGTATGTCATTTAGCTTACAAAGTTGTGCTATGCCTTTCTGTTCTTTCTTTGGAAACTTGTTTTTGTGCCATACAGTGCGAGATAACACTTTTAGGTTTCCCTGTATTCCTAATTGAGCGAGGGACACACATGTGATTTACTTGACAAAGTAGTACTTTGGATTTCTGTTCTTCGGTTGGAAACTTGTTTCTGTGCTGTACAGTGTGATATATCACTTTTCAGTTTTCCTGTTGTAATAATTGAACGGACGAAACGTATGCGATTTAGTTTACAAAGTTGTGCTTTGTGTTTCTGTTCTTTCGATGGAAACTTGTTTCTGTGCCATACGGTGCGAGATAACACTTTTCGGTTATCCTGTATTCCTAATTGAGCGAGTGACACACTTGTGATTCAGTTTACAAAGTAGTGCTTTTCATTTACGTTCTTTCGTTGGAAACTTGTTCCTGTTAGGAACAAGTTAAGGTTAGGGTTAGGGTTAGGGTTAGGGTTAGGGTTAGGGGTAGGGTTAGGGTTAGGGTTAGGGTTAGGGTTAGGGGTTAGGGTTAGGGTTACGGTTAGGGTTAGGGGCTT
>NC_083352.1:68318550-68321050 GCF_030254825.1 Meriones unguiculatus | reverse complement strand
TGCGTTTCTGTTCTTCCTTTGGAAACTTATTTTTGTGCCACACAGTGCGAGATAACACTTTTGGTTTCCCTGTATTCCTCATTGAGCGAGCGACACACATGTGATTTAGTTTACAAAGTAGTGCTTTGGATTTCTGTTCTTCGGTTGGAAACTTGTTTCTGTGCTGTACAGTGTGATATATCATTTTTCAGTTTTCATGTTGTAATAAATTTACGGGCGACACGCATGTGATTTAGTTTACAAAGTTGTGCTTTGCGTTTCTGTTCTTTCGATGGAAACTTGTTTCTGTGCCGTACAGTGGGAGATAACACTTTTCGGTTTTCCTGTATTCCTAATTGAGCGAGTGACACACATGTTATTCAGTTTACAAAGTAGTGCTTTTCATTTACGTTCTTTCGTTGGAAACTTGTTCCTGCTAGGAACAAGTTGGGGTTAGGGTTAGGGTTAGGGTTAGTTTAGGGCTGGGTAAGGATATGGATAGGATTACGGTTAGGGTTAGGGTTAGGGTTAGGGTTAAGGTTAGGGTTAGGGTTAGGGTTAGGGTTAGGGTTAGGGTTAGGGGTTAGGGTTAGTGTTAGGCTTAGGGTTAGGTGTTAGGGTTAGGGTTAGGGTTAGGGTTAGGGGTTAGGGTTAGGGTTATGGTTAGTGTTAGGGTTAGGTTAGGGCTGGGTAAGGGATATGGTTAGGGTTACGGTTAGGGTTAGGGTTAGGGTTAGTGGTTAGGGTTAGGGTTAGAGTTAGGGTTAGGGTTAGGGGTTAGGTTTAGGGTTAGGGTTAGGGTTATATCACTTTTCAGTTTTCCTGTTATAATAATTGAACAGGCGATACATATGTGAATTACTTTACAAAGTTGTGCTTTGTGTTTCTGTTCTTTCGATGGAAACAGGTTTCTGTCCTGTACAGTGTGTTATATCACTTGTCAGTTTTCCTGTTTATAATAATTTAACAGGCGACACGTATGTCATTTAGTTTACAAAGTTGTGCTATGCCTTTCTGTTCTTTCTTTGGAAACTTGTTTTTGTGCCATACAGTGCGAGATAACACTTTTCGGTTTCCCTGTATTCCTAATTGAGCGAGCGACACACATGTGATTTACTTTACAAAGTAGTGCTTTTCACTTATGTTCTTTCGTTGGAAACATATTCCTGTTAGGAACAAGTTAGGGATATGGTTAGGGTTACGGTTAGGGTTAGGGTTAGGTTTCGGGGTAAGGGTTAGGGTTAAGGTTAGGGTTAGGGGTTAGGGTTAGGGTAAGGGTTATATCACTTTTCAGTTTTCCTGTTATAATAATTGAACAGGCGACACGTATGTCATTTAGCTTACAAAGTTGTGCTATGCCTTTCTGTTCTTTCTTTGGAAACTTGTTTTTGTGCCATACAGTGCGAGATAACACTTTTAGGTTTCCCTGTATTCCTAATTGAGCGAGGGACACACATGTGATTTACTTGACAAAGTAGTACTTTGGATTTCTGTTCTTCGGTTGGAAACTTGTTTCTGTGCTGTACAGTGTGATATATCACTTTTCAGTTTTCCTGTTGTAATAATTGAACGGACGAAACGTATGCGATTTAGTTTACAAAGTTGTGCTTTGTGTTTCTGTTCTTTCGATGGAAACTTGTTTCTGTGCCATACGGTGCGAGATAACACTTTTCGGTTATCCTGTATTCCTAATTGAGCGAGTGACACACTTGTGATTCAGTTTACAAAGTAGTGCTTTTCATTTACGTTCTTTCGTTGGAAACTTGTTCCTGTTAGGAACAAGTTAAGGTTAGGGTTAGGGTTAGGGTTAGGGTTAGGGTTAGGGGTAGGGTTAGGGTTAGGGTTAGGGTTAGGGTTAGGGGTTAGGGTTAGGGTTACGGTTAGGGTTAGGGGCTTAGGGATAGGGTTATGGTTAGGGTTATATCACTTTTCTGTTTTTCTGTTATAATAATTGAACAGGTGATACGAATGTGAATTAGTTTATAAAGTTGTGCTTTGCGTTTCTGTTCTTTCGATGGAAACATGTTTCTGTTCTGTACAGTGCGTTATATCACTTTTCAGTTTTCCTTTTTATAATAATTGAACAGGCGACACGTATGTCATTTAGTTTACAAAGTTGTGCTTTGCGTTTCTTTTCTTTCTTTGGAAACATGTTTTTGTGCCTGATAGGAACAAGTTAGGGTTAGGGTTAGGGTTAGGGTTAGGGGTAAGGGTTAGGCTTAGGGTTAGGGTTAGGTTTAGGGGTAGGGTTAGGGGCTTAGGGTTAGGGTTAGGGTTATATCACTTTTCAATTTTCCTGTTATAATAATTGAACAGGCGACACGTATGTCATTTAGTTTACAAAGTTGTGCTTTGCGTTTCTGTTCTTTCTTTGGAAACTTGTTTTTGTGCCATACAGTGCGAGATAACACTTTTCGGTTTCCCTGTATTCCTAATTGAGCGAGGGACACACATGTGATTTACTTGACAAAGTAGTGCTTTGGATTTCTGTTCTTCGGTTGGAAACTTGTTTCTGTGCTGT
>NC_083352.1:68313550-68316050 GCF_030254825.1 Meriones unguiculatus | reverse complement strand
CATGTGATTTAGTTTACAATGTAGTGCTTTTCATTTACGTTCTTTCGTTGGAAACTTGTTCCTCTTAGGAACAAGTTAGGGTTAGGGTTAGGTTTAGGGTTAGGTTAGAGCTGGGTAAGGGATATGGTTAGGGTTACGGTTAGGGTTAGGGTTAGGTTTAGGGGTAAGCGTTAGGGTTAGGGTTAGGGTTAGGGTTAGGGTTAGGGGCTTAGGGTTAGGGTTAGGGTTATATCACTTTTCAGTTTTCATGTTGTAATAATGGAACGGGCGACACGTATGTGATTTAGTTTACAAAGTTGTGCTTTGCGTTTCTCTTCTTTCGATGGAAACTTGTGTCTGTGCTGTACAGTGCAAGATAACACTTTTCGGTTTTCCTGTATTCCTAATTGAGCGAGTGACACACATGTGATTCAGTTTACAAAGTAGTGCTTTTCATTTACGTTCTTTCGTTGGAAACTTGTTCCTGTTTCGAACAAGTTAGGGTTAGGGTTAGGGTTAGGGTTAGTGTTAGGGTTTAGGGTTAGTGTTAGGGTTAGGGTTAGGGTTACGGTTAAGGTTAGGGTTAGGGTTAGGGTTAGGGTTAGGGTTAGGTGTTAGGGTTAGGGTTGGGGTTAATGTTAGGGGTTAGGGTTAGGGTTAGGGTTAGGGGTTAGGGTTAGGGTTAGTGTTAGGGTTAGGGGTTAGGGTTAGGGTTATGGTTAGGGTTAGGGTTAGGTTAGGGCTGGGTAAGGGATATGGTTAGGGTTACGTTTAGGGTTAGGGTTAGGGTTAGGGGTTAGGGTTAGGGTTAGGGCTAGGGTTAGGGTTAGGGGTTAGGGTTAGGGTTAGGGTTAGGGGTATATCACTTTTCAGTTTTCCTGTTATAATAATTGAACAGGCGACATATATGTGAATTAGTTTCCAAAGTTTTGCTTTGCGTTTCTGTTCTTTCGATGGAAATATGTTTCTGTCCTGTACAGTCTGTTATATCACTTGTCAGTTTTCCTGTTTATAATAATTGAACAGGCGACACGTATGTCATTTAGTTTACAAAGTTGTGCTTTGCCTTTCTATTCTTTCTTTGGAAACTTGTTTTTGTGCCATGCAGTGCGAGATCACACTTTTCGGTTTCCCTGTATTCCTAATTGAGCGAGGGACACACATGTGATTTACTTGAGAAAGTAGTGCTTTGGATTTCTGCTCTTCGGTTGGAAACTTGTTTCTGTGCTGTACAGAGTGATATATCACTTTTCAGTTTTCCTGTTGTAATAATTGAACGGGCGACACTTATGTGATTTAGTTTACAAAGTTGTGCTTTGCGTTTCTGTTCTTTCGATGGAAACTTGTGTCTGTGCCGTACATTGCGAGATAACACTTTTCGGTTTTCCTGTATTCCTAATTGAGCGAGTGACACACATGTGATTCAGTTTACAAAGTAGTGCTTTTCATTTACGTTCTTTCGTTGTGAACTTGTTCCTGTTTGGAACAAGTTAGGTTTAGGGTTAGGGTTAGGGTTATGGTTAGGGTTTAGTTAGGGTTAGGGTTAGGGTTAGGGGTTAGGGTTACGGTTAGGGTTAGTGTTAGTGGTTAGGGTTAGGGTTAGGGTTAGGGGTTAGGGTTAGGGTTAGGGTTAGGGTTAGGGTTACGGTTAGGGTTAGGGTTAGGGTTAGGGGTTAGGGTTACGGTTAGGGTTAGGGTTAGGGGTTAGGGTTTGGGTTAGGGTTAGGGTTAGGGTTTTAGGGTAAGGGTTAGGGTTAGGGTTATATCACTTTCCAGTTTTCCTGTTATAATAATTGAACAGGAGTCACGTATGTCATTTAGTTTACAAAGTGGTGCTTTGCGTTTCTGTTCTTCCTTTGGAAACTTATTTTTGTGCCACACAGTGCGAGATAACACTTTTGGTTTCCCTGTATTCCTCATTGAGCGAGCGACACACATGTGATTTAGTTTACAAAGTAGTGCTTTGGATTTCTGTTCTTCGGTTGGAAACTTGTTTCTGTGCTGTACAGTGTGATATATCATTTTTCAGTTTTCATGTTGTAATAAATTTACGGGCGACACGCATGTGATTTAGTTTACAAAGTTGTGCTTTGCGTTTCTGTTCTTTCGATGGAAACTTGTTTCTGTGCCGTACAGTGGGAGATAACACTTTTCGGTTTTCCTGTATTCCTAATTGAGCGAGTGACACACATGTTATTCAGTTTACAAAGTAGTGCTTTTCATTTACGTTCTTTCGTTGGAAACTTGTTCCTGCTAGGAACAAGTTGGGGTTAGGGTTAGGGTTAGGGTTAGTTTAGGGCTGGGTAAGGATATGGATAGGATTACGGTTAGGGTTAGGGTTAGGGTTAGGGTTAAGGTTAGGGTTAGGGTTAGGGTTAGGGTTAGGGTTAGGGTTAGGGGTTAGGGTTAGTGTTAGGCTTAGGGTTAGGTGTTAGGGTTAGGGTTAGGGTTAGGGTTAGGGGTTAGGGTTAGGGTTATGGTTAGTGTTAGGGTTAGGTTAGGGCTGGGTAAGGGATATGGT
>NC_083352.1:68238550-68311050 GCF_030254825.1 Meriones unguiculatus | reverse complement strand
GTTAGGGTTAGAGTTAGGGTTATGGTTAGGGTTAGGGTTAGGTTAGGGCTGGGTAAGGGATATGGTTAGGGTTACGGTTATGGTTAGGGTTAGGGTTAGGGGTTAGGGTTAGGGTTAGGGTTAGGGTTAGGGTTAGGGGTTAGGGTTAGGGTTAGGGTTAGGGTTAGGGTTAGGGTTATATCACTTTTCAGTTTTCCTGTTATAATAATTGAACAGGCGACACATATGTGAATTAGTTTACAAAGTTTTGCTTTGCGTTTCTGTTCTTTCGATGGAAACATGTTTCTGTCCTGTACAGTCTGTTATATCACGTGTCAGTTTTCCTGTTTATAATAATTTAACAGGCGACACGTATGTCATTTAGTTTACAAAGTTGTGCTATGCCTTTCTGTTCCTTCTTTGGAAAATTGTTTTTGTGCCATACAGTGCGAGATAACCCTTTTCGGTTTCCCTGTATTCCTAATTGAGCGAGCGACACACATGTGATTTACTTTACAAAGTAGTGCTTTTCATTTATGTTCTTTCCTTGGAAACATGTTCCTGTTAGGAACATGTTAGGGAAATGGTTAGGGTCACGGTTAGGGTTAGGGTTAGGTTTAGGGGTAAGTGTTAGGGTTAAGGTTAGGGTTAGGGGTTAGGGTTAGGGTAAGTGTTAGCGTTAGGGTTAGGGGTATAGGATTACGGTTAGGGTTAGGGTTAGGGTTAGGGTTAGGGGTTTAGCGTTATGGTTAGGGTTAGGGTTATATCACTTTTCAGTTTTCCTGTTATAATAATTGAACAGGCGACACGTATGTCATTTAGTTTACAAAGTTGTGCTTTGCGTTTCTGTTCTTTCTTTGGAAACTTGTTTTTGTGCCATACGGTGCGAGATAACACTTTTCGGTTTCCCTGTATTTCTAATTGAGCGAGCGACACACATGTGATTTACTTTACAAAGTAGTGCTTTGGATTTCTGTTCTTCGGTTGGAAACTTGTTTCTGTGCTGTACAGTGTGATATATCACTTTTCAGTTTTCCTGGTGTAATAATTGAACGGGCGACACGTATGTGATTTAGTTTACAAAGTTGTGCTTTGCGTTTCTGTTCTTTCGATGGAAACTTGTGTCTGTGCTGTACAGTGCGAGATACCACTTTTCGGTTTTCCTGTATTCCTAATTGAGCGAGTGACACACATGTGAATCAGTTTACAAAGTAGTGCTTTTCATTTACGTTCTTTCGTTGGAAACTTGTTCCTGTTTCGAACAAGTTAGGGTTAGGGTTAGGGTTAGGGTTAGGGTTAGGGGTTAGGGTTAGGGTTAGGGTTATGGATACGGTTACGGTTAGGGTTAGGGTTAGGGTTAGGGTTAGGGGTTAGGGTTAGGGTTAGGGTTAGGGGTTAGGGTTAGGGTTATGGTTAGGGTTAGGGTTAGGTTAGGGCTGGGTAAGGGATATGGTTAGGGTTACGGTTAGGGTTAGGGTTAGGGGTTAGGGTTAGGGTTAGGGTTTGGGTTAGGGGTTAGGGTTAGGGTTAGGGTTAGGGTTAGGGTTAGGGTTATATCACTTTTCAGTTTTCCTGTTATAATAATTGAACAGGCGACACATATGTGAATTAGTTTACAAAGTTGTGCTTTGCGTTTCTGTTCTTTCGATGGAAACATGTTTCTGTCCTGTACAGTGTGTTATATTACTTGTCAGTTTTCCTGTTTATAATAATTGAACAGGCGACACGTATGTCATTTAGTTTAAAAAGTTGTGCTTTGCCTTTCTGTTCTTTCTTTGGAAACTTGTTTTTGTGCCATACAGTGCGAGATAACACTTGTCGGTTTCCCTGTATTCCTAATTGAGCGAGCGACACACATGTGATTTAGTTTACAAAGTAGTGCTTTTCATTTATGTTCTTTCGTTGGAAACATATTCCTCTTAGGAACAAGTTAGGGATATGGTTAGGGTTACGGTTAGGTTTAGGGTTAGGGTTAGGGTTAGTGTTAGGGTTAGGGTTAGGGTTAGGGTTACGGTTAGGGTTAGGGTTAGGGTTAGGGTTAGGGGTTAGGGTTAGGGTTAGGGTTATATCACTTTTCATTTTTCCTGTTATAATAATTGAACAGGCGACACGTATGTCATTTAGTTTACAAAGTTGTGCTTTGCGTTTCTGTTCTTTCTTTGGAAACTTTTTTTTGTGCCATACAGTGCGAGATAACACTTTTCGGTTTCCCTGTATTTCTAATTGAGCGAGGGACACACATGTGATTTACTTGACAAAGTAGTGCTTTGGAATTCTGTTCTTCGGTTGGAAAATTTTTTCTGTGCTGTACAGTGTCATATATCACTTTTCAGTTTTCCTGTTGTAATAATTGAACGGGCGACACGTATGTGATTTAGTTTACAAAGTTGTGCTTTGCGTTTCTGTTCTTTCGATGGAAACATGTTCCTGTGCTGTACAGTGCGTTATATCACTTTTCAGTTTTCCTGTTATAATAATTGAACAGGGGACATGTATGTGAATTAGTTTAAAAAGTTGTGCTTTGCGTTTCTGTTCTTTCTTTGGAAACTTGTATCTGTGCCATACAGTGCGAGATAACACTTTTCGGTTTTCCTGTATTCCTAATTGAGCGAGTGACACACATGTGATTCAGTTTACAAAGTAGTGCTTTGCATTTACGTTCTTTCGTTGGAAAATTGTTCCTGCTAGGAACAAGTTAGGGTTAGGTTTAGGGTTAGGGTTAGTTTAGGGCTGGGTAAGGGATATGGTTAGGGTTACGGTTAGGGTTAGGGTTAGGATTAGGGGTAAGGGTTAGGGTTATGGTTAGGGTTAGGGTTAGGGTTAGGGTTAGGGGCTTAGGGTTAGGGTTAGGGTTAGGGTTATATCACTTTTCAGTTTTCCTGTTGTAATAATTGAACGGGCGACACGTATGTGATTTAGTTTACAAAGTTGTGCTTTGCGTTTCTCTTCTTTCGATGGAAACTTGTGTGTGTGCTGTACAGTGCGAGATAACACTTTTCGGTTTTCCTGTATTCCTAATTGAGCGAGTGACACACATGTGAATCAGTTTACAAAGTAGTGCTTTTCATTTACGTTCTTTCAGTGCGAACTTGTTCCTGTTTCGAACAAGTTAGGGTTAGGGTTAGGGTTAGGGTTAGGGTTACGGTTAGGGTTAGGGTTAGGGTTAGGGTTATATCACTTTTCAGTTTTCCTGTTATAATAATTGAACAGGCGACACATATGTGAATTAGTTTACAAAGTTTTGCTTTGCGTTTCTGTTCTTTCGATGGAAACATGTTTCTGTCCTGTACAGTGTGTTATATTACTTGTCAGTTTTCCTGTTTATAATAATTGAACAGGCGACACGTATGTCATTTAGTTTACAAAGTTGAGCTTTGCCTTTCTGTTCTTTCTTTGGAAACTTGTTTTTGTGCCATACAGTGCGAGATAACACTTGTCGGTTTCCCTGTATTCCTAATTGAGCGAGCGACACACATGTGATTTAGTTTACAAAGTAGTGCTTTTCATTTATGTTCTTTCGTTGGAAACATATTCCTCTTAGGAACAAGTTAGGGATATGGTTAGGGTTACGGTTAGGTTTAGGGTTAGGGTTAGGGTTAGTGTTAGGGTTAGGGTTAGGGTTAGGGTTACGGTTAGGGTTAGGGTTAGGGTTAGGGTTAGGGGTTAGGGTTAGGGTTAGGGTTATATCACTTTTCATTTTTCCTGTTATAATAATTGAACAGGCGACACGTATGTCATTTAGTTTACAAAGTTGTGCTTTGCGTTTCTGTTCTTTCTTTGGAAACTTTTTTTTGTGCCATACAGTGCGAGATAACACTTTTCAGTTTCCCTGTATTTCTAATTGAGCGAGGGACACACATGTGATTTACTTGACAAAGTAGTGCTTTGGAATTCTGTTCTTCGGTTGGAAAATTTTTTCTGTGCTGTACAGTGTGATATATCACTTTTCAGTTTTCCTGTTGTAATAATTGAACGGGCGACACGTATGTGATTTAGTTTACAAAGTTGTGCTTTGCGTTTCTGTTCTTTCGATGGAAACATGTTCCTGTGCTGTACAGTGCGTTATATCACTTTTCAGTTTTCCTGTTATAATAATTGAACAGGGGACATGTATGTGAATTAGTTTAAAAAGTTGTGCTTTGCGTTTCTGTTCTTTCTTTGGAAACTTGTATCTGTGCCATACAGTGCGAGATAACACTTTTCGGTTTTCCTGTATTCCTAATTGAGCGAGTGACACACATGTGATTCAGTTTACAAAGTAGTGCTTTGCATTTACGTTCTTTCGTTGGAAAATTGTTCCTGCTAGGAACAAGTTAGGGTTAGGTTTAGGGTTAGGGTTAGTTTAGGGCTGGGTAAGGGATATGGTTAGGGTTACGGTTAGGGTTAGGGTTAGGATTAGGGGTAAGGGTTAGGGTTATGGTTAGGGTTAGGGTTAGGGTTAGGGTTAGGGGCTTAGGGTTAGGGTTAGGGTTAGGGTTATATCACTTTTCAGTTTTCCTGTTGTAATAATTGAACGGGCGACACGTATGTGATTTAGTTTACAAAGTTGTGCTTTGCGTTTCTCTTCTTTCGATGGAAACTTGTGTGTGTGCTGTACAGTGCGAGATAACACTTTTCGGTTTTCCTGTATTCCTAATTGAGCGAGTGACACACATGTGAATCAGTTTACAAAGTAGTGCTTTTCATTTACGTTCTTTCAGTGCGAACTTGTTCCTGTTTCGAACAAGTTAGGGTTAGGGTTAGGGTTAGGGTTAGGGTTACGGTTAGGGTTAGGGTTAGGGTTAGGGTTATATCACTTTTCAGTTTTCCTGTTATAATAATTGAACAGGCGACACATATGTGAATTAGTTTACAAAGTTTTGCTTTGCGTTTCTGTTCTTTCGATGGAAACATGTTTCTGTCCTGTACAGTGTGTTATATTACTTGTCAGTTTTCCTGTTTATAATAATTGAACAGGCGACACGTATGTCATTTAGTTTACAAAGTTGAGCTTTGCCTTTCTGTTCTTTCTTTGGAAACTTGTTTTTGTGCCATACAGTGCGAGATAACACTTGTCGGTTTCCCTGTATTCCTAATTGAGCGAGCGACACACATGTGATTTAGTTTACAAAGTAGTGCTTTTCATTTATGTTCCTTCGTTGGAAACATATTCCTCTTAGGAACAAGTTAGGGATATGGTTAGGGTTACGGTTAGGTTTAGGGTTAGGGTTAGGGTTAGTGTTAGGGTTAGGGTTAGGGTTAGGGTTACGGTTAGGGTTAGGGTTAGGGTTAGGGTTAGGGGTTAGGGTTAGGGTTAGGGTTATATCACTTTTCATTTTTCCTGTTATAATAATTGAACAGGCGACACGTATGTCATTTAGTTTACAAAGTTGTGCTTTGCGTTTCTGTTCTTTCTTTGGAAACTTTTTTTTGTGCCATACAGTGCGAGATAACACTTTTCGGTTTCCCTGTATTTCTAATTGAGCGAGGGACACACATGTGATTTACTTGACAAAGTAGTGCTTTGGAATTCTGTTCTTCGGTTGGAAAATTTTTTCTGTGCTGTACAGTGTGATATATCACTTTTCAGTTTTCCTGTTGTAATAATTGAACGGGCGACACGTATGTGATTTAGTTTACAAAGTTGTGCTTTGCGTTTCTGTTCTTTCGATGGAAACATGTTCCTGTGCTGTACAGTGCGTTATATCACTTTTCAGTTTTCCTGTTATAATAATTGAACAGGGGACATGTATGTGAATTAGTTTAAAAAGTTGTGCTTTGCGTTTCTGTTCTTTCTTTGGAAACTTGTATCTGTGCCATACAGTGCGAGATAACACTTTTCGGTTTTCCTGTATTCCTAATTGAGCGAGTGACACACATGTGATTCAGTTTACAAAGTAGTGCTTTTCATTTACGTTCTTTCGTTGGAAAATTGTTCCTGCTAGGAACAAGTTAGGGTTAGGTTTAGGGTTAGGGTTAGTTTAGGGCTGGGTAAGGGATATGGTTAGGGTTACGGTTAGGGTTAGGGTTAGGATTAGGGGTAAGGGTTAGGGTTATGGTTAGGGTTAGGGTTAGGTTTAGGGTTAGGGGCTTAGGGTTAGGGTTAGGGTTAGGGTTATATCACTTTTCAGTTTTCCTGTTGTAATAATTGAACGGGCGACACGTATGTGATTTAGTTTACAAAGTTGTGCTTTGCGTTTCTCTTCTTTCGATGGAAACTTGTGTGTGTGCTGTACAGTGCGAGATAACACTTTTCGGTTTTCCTGTATTCCTAATTGAGCGAGTGACACACATGTGAATCAGTTTACAAAGTAGTGCTTTTCATTTACGTTCTTTCAGTGCGAACTTGTTCCTGTTTCGAACAAGTTAGGGTTAGGGTTAGGGTTAGGGTTAGGGTTACGGTTAGGGTTAGGGTTAGGGTTAGGGTTATATCACTTTTCAGTTTTCCTGTTATAATAATTGAACAGGCGACACATATGTGAATTAGTTTACAAAGTTTTGCTTTGCGTTTCTGTTCTTTCGATGGAAACATGTTTCTGTCCTCTACAGTCTGTTATATCACTTGTCAGTTTTCCTGTTTATAATAATTGAACAGGCGACACGTATGTCATTTAGTTTACAAAGTTGTGCTTTGCCTTTCTGTTCTTTCTTTGGAAACTTGTTTTTGTACCATGCAGTGCGAGATCATACTTTTCGGTTTCCCTGTATTCCTAATTGAGCGATGGACACACATGTGATTTACTTGACAAAGTAGTGCTTTGGATTTCTGCTCTTCGATTGGAAACTTGTTTCTGTGCTGTACAGTGTGATATATCACTTTTCAGTTTTCCTGTTGTAATAATTGAACGGGCGATACTTATGTGATTTAGTTTACAAAGTTGTGCTTTGCGTTTTTGTTCTTTCGATGGAAACTTGTGTCTGTGCCGTACAGTGCGAGATAACACTTTTCGGTTTTCCTTTATTCCTAATTGAGCGAGTGACACACATGTGATTCAGTTTACAAAGTAGTGCTTTTCATTTACGTTCTTTCGTTGGAAACTTGTTCCTGTTTGGAACAAGTTAGGGTTAGGGTTAGGGTTAGGGTTAGGGTTAGGGTTAGGGGTTAGGGTTAGGGTTAGGGTTAGGGTTAGGGTTAGGGTTACGGTTAGTGTTAGGGTTAGGGTTAGGGGTTAGGGTTACGGTTAGGGTTAGGGTAGGGGTTAGGGTTAGGGTTAGGGTTAGGGTTAGGGGTTTAGGGTAAGGGTTAGGGTTAGGGTTATATCACTTTCCCGTTTTCCTGTTATAATAATTGAACAGGAGACACGCATGTGAATTAGTTTACAAAGTTGTGCTTTGCGTTTCTGTTCTTTCGATGGAAACATGTTTCTGTCCTGTACAGTGTGTTATATCACTTGTCAGTTTTCCTGTTTATAATAATTGAACAGGCGACACGTATGTCATTTAGTTTACAAAGTGGTGCTTTTCGTTTCTGTTCTTCCTTTGGAAACTTATTTTTGTGCCATACAGTGCGAGATAACACTTTTTGGTTTCCCTGTATTCCTAATTGAGCGAGCGACGCACATGTGATTTACTTTACAAAGTAGTGCTTTGGATTTCTGTTCTTCGGTTGGAAACTTGATTCTGTGCTGTAAAGTGTGATATATCACTTTTCAGTTTTCCTGTTGTAATAATTGAACGGGCGACACGTATGTGATTTAGTTTACAAAGTTGTGCTTTGCGTTTCTGTTCTTTCTTTGGAAACTTGTTTTTGTACCATGCAGTGCGAGATCATACTTTTCGGTTTCCCTGTATTCCTAATTGAGCGATGGACACACATGTGATTTACTTGACAAAGTAGTGCTTTGGATTTCTGCTCTTCGATTGGAAACTTGTTTCTGTGCTGTACAGTGTGATATATCACTTTTCAGTTTTCCTGTTGTAATAATTGAACGGGCGATACTTATGTGATTTAGTTTACAAAGTTGTGCTTTGCGTTTTTGTTCTTTCGATGGAAACTTGTGTCTGTGCCGTACAGTGCGAGATAACACTTTTCGGTTTTCCTTTATTCCTAATTGAGCGAGTGACACACATGTGATTCAGTTTACAAAGTAGTGCTTTTCATTTACGTTCTTTCGTTGGAAACTTGTTCCTGTTTGGAACAAGTTAGGGTTAGGGTTAGGGTTAGGGTTAGGGTTAGGGTTAGGGTTAGGGTTACGGTTAGTGTTAGGGTTAGGGTTAGGGGTTAGGGGTACGGTTAGGGTTAGGGTAGGGGTTAGGGTTAGGGTTAGGGTTAGGGTTAGGGGTTTAGGGTAAGGGTTAGGGTTAGGGTTATATCACTTTCCCGTTTTCCTGTTATAATAATTGAACAGGAGACACGCATGTGAATTAGTTTACAAAGTTGTGCTTTGCGTTTCTGTTCTTTCGATGGAAACATGTTTCTGTCCTGTACAGTGTGTTATATCACTTGTCAGTTTTCCTGTTTATAATAATTGAACAGGCGACACGTATGTCATTTAGTTTACAAAGTGGTGCTTTTCGTTTCTGTTCTTCCTTTGGAAACTTATTTTTGTGCCATACAGTGCGAGATAACACTTTTTGGTTTCCCTGTATTCCTAATTGAGCGAGCGACGCACATGTGATTTACTTTACAAAGTAGTGCTTTGGATTTCTGTTCTTCGGTTGGAAACTTGATTCTGTGCTGTAAAGTGTGATATATCACTTTTCAGTTTTCCTGTTGTAATAATTGAACGGGCGACACGTATGTGATTTAGTTTACAAAGTTGTGCTTTGCGTTTCTGTTCTTTCGATGGAAACTTGTGTCTGTGCTGTACAGTGCGAGATACCACTTTTCGGTTTTCCTGTATTCCTAATTGAGCGAGTGACACACATGTGATACAGTTTACAAAGTAGTGCTTTTCATTTACGTTCTTTCTTTGGAAACTTGTTCCTGTTTGGAACAAGTTAGGGTTAGGGTTAGGGTTAGGGTTAGTGTTAGGGGTTAGGGTTAGGGTTAGGGTTAGGGTTACGGTTACGGTTAGGGTTAGGGTTAGAGTTAGGGTTAGGGTTAGGGGTTAGGGTTAGGGTTAGGGTTAGGGGTTAGGGTTAGGGTTAGGGTTAGGGTTAGGTTAGGGCTGGGTAAGGGATATGGTTAGGGTTACGGTTAGGGTTAGGGTTAGGGGTTAGGGTTAGGGTTAGGGTTTGGGTTAGGGGTTAGGGTTAGGGTTAGGTTTAGGGTTATATCACTTTTCAGTTTTCCTGTTATAATAATTGAACAGGCGACACATATGTGAATTAGTTTACAAAGTTGTGCTTTGCGTTTCTGTTCTTTCGATGGAAACATGTTTCTGTCCTGTACAGTGTGTTATATCACTTGTCAGTTTTCCTGTTTATAATAATTGAACAGGCGACAGGTATGTCATTTAGTTTACAAAGTTGTGCTTTGCCTTTCTGTTCTTTCTTTGGAAACTTGTTTTTGTGCCATACAGTGCGAGATAACACTTTTCGGTTTTCCTGTATTCCTAATTGAGCGAGTGACACACATGTGATTCAGTTTACAAAGTAGTGCTTTTCATTTACGTTCTTTCGTTGGAAAATTGTTCCTGCTAGGAACAAGTTAGGGTTAGGTTTAGGGTTAGGGTTAGTTTAGGGCTGGGTAAGGGATATGGTTAGGGTTACGGTTAGGGTTAGGGTTAGGGTTAGGGGTAAGGGTTAGGGTTAGGGTTAGGGTTAGGGTTAGGGTTAGGGTTAGGGGCTTAGGGTTAGGGTTAGGGTTAGGGTTATATCACTTTTCAGTTTTCCTGTTGTAATAATTGAACGGGCGACACGTATGTGATTTAGTTTACAAAGTTGTGCTTTGCGTTTCTCTTCTTTCGATGGAAACTTGTGTGTGTGCTGTACAGTGCGAGATAACACTTTTCGGTTTTCCTGTATTCCTAATTGAGCGAGTGACACACATGTGAATCAGTTTACAAAGTAGTGCTTTTCATTTACGTTCTTTCGTTGGAAACTTGTTCCTGTTTCGAACAAGTTAGGGTTAGGGTTAGGGTTAGGGTTAGGGTTAGGGTTACGGTTAGGGTTAGGGTTAGGGTTAGGGTTAGGGTTAGGGGTTAGGGTTAGGGTTAGGGTTAGGGTTATATCACTTTTCAGTTTTCCTGTTATAATAATTGAACAGGCAACACATATGTGAATTAGTTTACAAAGTTTTGCTTTGCGTTTCTGTTCTTTCGATGAAAACATGTTTCTGTCCTCTACAGTCTTTTATATCACTTGTCAGTTTTCCTGTTTATAATAATTGAACAGGCGACACGTATGTCATTTAGTTTACAAAGTTGTGCTTTGCCTTTCTGTTCTTTCTTTGGAAACTTGTTTTTGTGCCATGCAGTGCGAGATCACACTTTTCGGTTTCCCTGTATTCCTAATTGAGCGAGGGACACACATGTGATTTACTTGACAAAGTAGTGCTTTGGATTTCTGCTCTTCGGTTGGAAACTTGTTTCTGTGCTGTACAGTGTGATATATCACTTTTCAGTTTTCCTGTTGTAATAATTGAACGGGCGATACTTATGTGATTTACTTTACAAAGTTGTGCTTTGCGTTTCTGTTCTTTCGATGGAAACTTGTTTCTGTGCGGTACAGTGCGAGATAACACTTTTCGGTTTTCCTGTATTCCTAATTGAGCGAGTGACACACATGTGATTCAGTTTACAAAGTAGTGCTTTTCATTTACGTTCTTTCGTTGGAAACTTGTTCCTGTTTGGAACAAGTTAGGGTTAGGGTTAGGGTTAGGGTTAGGGTTAGGGGTTAGGGTTAGGGGTTAGGGTTAGGGTTAGGGTTAGGGTTAGGGTTAGGGTTACGGGTAGGGTTAGGGTTAGGGTTAGGGGTTAGGGTTACGGTTAGGGTTAGGGTTAGGGGTGAGGGTTAGTGTTAGGGTTAGGGTTAGGGTTAGGGGTTTAGGGTAAGGGTTAGGGTTAGGGTTAGGGTTAGGGTTATATCACTTTCCCGTTTTCCTGTTATAATAATTGAACAGGAGATACGCATGTGAATTACTTTACAAAGTTGTGCTTTGCGTTTCTGTTCTTTCGATGGAAACGTGTTTCTGTCCTGTACAGTGTGTTATATTACTTGTCAGTTTTCCTGTTTATAATAATTGAACAGGCGACACGTATGTCATTTAGTTTACAAAGTGGTGCTTTTCATTTCTGTTTTTCCTTTGGAAACTTATTTCTGTGCCATACAGTGCGAGATAACACTTTTTGGTTTCCCTGTATTCCTAATTGAGCGAGCGACGCACATGTGATTTACTTTACAAAGTAGTGCTTTGGATTTCTGTTCTTCGGTTGGAAACTTGATTCTGTGCTGTAAAGTGTGATATATCACTTTTCAGTTTTCCTGTTGTAATAATTGAACGGGCGACACGTATGTGATTTAGTTTGCAAAGTTGTGCTTTGCGTTTCTGTTCTTTCGATGGAAACTTGTTTCTGTGCCGTACAGTGGGAGATAACACTTTTCGGTTTTCCTGTATTCCTAACTGAGCGAGTGACATACATGTGATTCAGTTTACAAAGTAGTGCTTTTCATTTACGTTCTTTCGTTGGAAACTTGTTCCTGTTTCGAACAAGTTAGGGTTAGGGTTAGGGTTAGGGTTACGGTTAGGGTTAGGGTTAGGGTTAGGGTTAGGGTTAGGGGTTAGGGTTAGGGTTAGGGTTAGGGTTATATCACTTTTCAGTTTTCCTGTTATAATAATTGAACAGGCGACACATATGTGAATTAGTTTACAAAGTTTTGCTTTGCGTTTCTGTTCTTTCGATGGAAACATGTTTCTGTCCTGTACAGTCTGTTATATCACTTGTCAGTTTTCTTGTTTATAATAATTGAACAGGCGACACGTATGTCATTTAGTTTACAAAGTTGTGCTTTGCCTTTCTGTTCTTTCTTTGGAAACTTGTTTTTGTGCCATGCAGTGCGAGATCACACTTTTCGTTTTCCCTGTATTCCTAATTGAGCGAGGGACACACATGTGATTTACTTGACAAAGTAGTGCTTTGGATTTCTGCTCTTCGGTTGGAAACTTGTTTCTGTGCTGTACAGTGTGATATATCACTTTTCAGTTTTCCTGTTGTAATAATTGAACGGGCGATACTTATGTGATTTAGTTTACAAAGTTGTGCTTTGCGTTTCTGTTCTTTCGATGGAAACTTGTGTCTGTGCCGTACAGTGCGAGATAACACTTTTCGGTTTTCCTGTATTCCTAATTGAGCGAGTGACACACATATGATTCACTTTACAAAGTAGTGCTTTTCATTTACGTTCTTTCGTTGGAAACTTGTTCCTGTTTGGAACAAGTTAGGGTTAGGTTTAGGTTAGGGTTAGGGTTAGGTTTAGGTTAGGGTTAGGGTTAGGGTTAAGGGTTAGGTTTAGGGTTAGGGTTAGGGTTAGGGTTACGGTTAGGGTTTAGTTAGGGTTAGGGTTAGGGTTAGGGGTTAGGGTTACGGTTAGGGTTAGTGTTATTGGTTAGGGTTAGGGTTAGGTTTAGGGGTTAGGGTTAGGGTTAGGGTTACGGTTAGGGTTAGGGTTAGGGTTAGGGTTAGGGGTTAGGGTTACAGTTAGGGTTAGGGTTAGGGGCTAGGGTTAGGGTTCGGGTTATATCACTTTCCCGTTTTCCTGTTATAAAAATTGAACAGGCGACACGTATGTGAATTAGTTTACAAAGTTGTGCTTTGCGTTTCTGTTCTTTCGATGGAAACATGTTTCTGTCCTCTACAGTTTGTTATGTCACTTGTGAGTTTTCCTGTTTATACTAATTGAACAGGCGACACGTATGTCATTTAGTTTACAAACTGGTGCTTTGCGTTTCTGTTCTTTCTTTGGAAACTTGTTTTTGTGCCATACAGTGCGAGATAACACTTTTCGGTTTCCCTGTATTTCTAATTGAGCGAGGGACACACATGTGATTTACTTGACAAAGTAGTGCTTTGGATTTCTGTTCTTCGGTTGGAACCTTGTTTCTGTGCTGTACAGTGTGATATATCACTTTTCAGTTTTCCTGTTGTAATAATTGAACGGGCGACACGTATGTGATTTAGTTTGCAAAGTTGTGCTTTGCGTTTCTGTTCTTTCGATGGAAACTTGTTTCTGTGCCGTACAGTGGGAGATAATACTTTTCGGTTTTCCTGTATTCCTAATTGAGCGAGTGACACACATGTGATTCAGTTTACAAAGTAGTGCTTTTCATTTACGTTCTTTCGTTGGAAAATTGTTCCTGCTAGGAACAAGTTAGGGTTAGGTTTATGGTTAGGGTTAGTTTAGGGCTGGGTAAGGGATATGGTTAGGGTTACGGTTAGGGTTAGGTTTAGGTTTAGGGGTAAGGGTTAGGGTTAGGGTTAGGGTTAGGGTTAGGGTTAGGGTTAGGGGCTTAGGGTTAGGTTTAGGGTTAGGGTTATATCACTTTTCAGTTTTCCTGTTGTAATAATTGAACGGGCGACACGTATGTGATTTAGTTTACAAAGTTGTGCTTTGCGTTTCTCTTCTTTCGATGGAAACTTGTGTGTGTGCTGTACAGTGCGAGATAACACTTTTCGGTTTTCCTGTATTCCTAATTGAGCGAGTGACACACATGTGAATCAGTTTACAAAGTAGTGCTTTTCATTTACGTTCTTTCGTTGGAAACTTGTTCCTGTTTCGAACAAGTTAGGGTTAGGGTTAGGGTTAGTGTTAGGGTTAGGGTTACGGTTAGGGTTAGGGTTAGGGTTAGGGTTAGGGTTAGGGTTAGGGGTTAGGGTTAGGGTTAGGGTTAGTGTTATATCACTTTTCAGTTTTCCTGTTATAATAATTGAACAGGCGACACATATGTGAATTAGTTTACAAAGTTTTGCTTTGCGTTTCTGTTCTTTCGATGGAAACATGTTTCTGTCCTGTACACTCTGTTATATCACTTGTCAGTTTTCCTGTTTATAATAATTGAACAGGCGACACGTATGTCATTTCGTTTACAAAGTTGTGCTTTGCCTTTCTGTTCTTTCTTTGGAAACTTGTTTTTGTGCCATGCAGTGCGAGATCACACTTTTCGGTTTCCCTGTATTCCTAATTGAGCGAGGGACACATATGTGATTTACTTGACAAAGTAGTGCTTTGGATTTCTAATCTTCGGTTGGAAACATGTTTCTGTGCTGTACAGTGTGATATATCACTTTTCAGTTTTCCTGTTGTAATAATTGAACGGGCGATACTTATGTGATTTACTTTACAAAGTTTTCCTTTTTGTTTCTGTTCTTTCGATGGAAACTTGTGTCTGTGCTGTACAGTGCGAGATAACACTTTTCGGTTTTCCTGTATTCCTAATTGAGCGAGTGACACACATGTGATTCAGTTTACAAAGTAGTGCTTTTCATTTACGTTCTTTCGTTGGAAACTTGTTCCTGTTTGGAACAAGTTAGGGTTAGGGTTAGGGTTAGGGTTAGGGTTAGGGTTAGGGGTTAGGGTTAGGGTTAGGGTTGGGTTAGGGTTAGGGTTACGGGTAGGGTTGGGGTTAGGGTTAGGGGTTAGGGTTAGGGTTAGGGTTAGGGTTAGGGTTAGGGGTTAGGGTTAGGGTTATGGTTAGGGTTAGGGTTAGGTTAGGCCTGGGTAAGGGATATGGTTAGGGTTACGGTTAGGGTTAGGATTAGGGTTATATCACTTTTCAGTTTTCCTGTTATAATAATTGAACAGGCGACACATATGTGAATTAGTTTACAAAGTTGTGCTTTGCGTTTCTGATCTTTCGATGGAAACATGTTTCTGTCCTTTACAGTGTGTTATATCACTTGTCAGCTTTCCTGTTTATAATAATTGAACAGGCGACACGTATGTCATTTAGTTTACAAAGTTGTGCTTTGCCTTTCTGTTCTTTCGATGGAAACTTGTTTCTGTGCCGTACAGAGGGAGATAACACTTTTCGGTTTTCCTGTATTCCTAATTGAGCGAGTGACACACATGTGATTCAGTTTACAAAGTAGTGCTTTTCATTTACGTTCTTTCGTTGGAAACTTGTTCTTGTTAGGAACAAGTTAGGGTTAGGGTTAGGGTTAGGGTTAGTTTAGGGCTGGGTAAGGGATATGGTTAGGGTTACGGTTAGGGTTAGGGTTAGGTTTAGGGGTAAGGGTTAGGGTTAGGGTTAGGGTTAGTGTTAGGGGTTTAGCGTTAGGGTTAGGGTTAAGGTTATATCACTTTTCAGTTTTCCTGTTATAATAATTGAACAGGCGACACGTATGTCATTTAGTTTACAAAGTTGTGCTTTGTGTTTCTGTTCTTTCTTTGGAAACTTGTTTTTGTGCCATACAGTGCGAGATAACACTTTTAGGTTTCCCTGTATTTCTAATTGAGCGAGCGACACACATGTGATTTACTTTAAAAAGTAGTGCTTTGGATTTCTGTTCTTCGGTTGGAAACTTTTTTCTGTGCTGTACAGTGTGATATATCATTTTTCAGTTTTCCTGTTGTAATAATTGAACGGGCGACACGTATGTGATTTAGTTTCCAAAGTTGTGCTTTGCGTTTCTGTTCTTTCGATGGAAACTTGTTTCTGTGCCGTACAGAGCGAGATAACACTTCGGTTTTCCTGTATTCCTAATTGAGCGAGTGACACACATATGATTCAGTTTACAAAGTAGTGCTTTTCATTTACGTTCTTTCGTTGGAAACTTGTTCTTGTTAGGAACAAGTTAGGGTTAGGGTTAGGGTTAGGGTTAGGGGTTAGGGTTAGGGTTAGGGTTAGGGTTAGGGTTAGGTTAGGGCTGGGTAAGGGATATGGTTAGGGTTATGGTTAGGGTTAGAGTTAGGGGTTAGGGTTAGGGTTAGGGTTTGGGTTAGGGGTTAGTGTTAGGGTTAGGGTTAGGGTTATATCACTTTTCAGTTTTCCTGTTATAATAATTGAACAGGCGACACATATGTGAATTAGTTTACAAAGTTGTGCTTTGCGTTTCTGTTCTTTCTTTGGTAACTTGTATCTGTGCCATACAGTGCGAGATAACACTTTTCGGTTTCCCTGTATTCCTAATTGAGCGAGGGACACATGTGATTTACTTGAAAAGTAGTGCTTTGGATTACTGTTCTTCGGTTGGAAACTTGTTTCTGTGCTGTACAGTGTGATATATCACTTTTCAGTTTTCCTGTTGTAATAATTGAACGGGCGACACGTATGTGATTTAGTTTACAAAGTTGTGCTTTGCGTTTCTGTTCTTTCGATGGAAACTTGTTTCTGTGCAGTACAGTGGGAGATAACACTTTTCAGTTTTCCTGTATTCCTAATTGAGCGAGTGACACACATGTGATTCAGTTTACAAAGTAGTGCTTTTCATTTACGTTCTTTCGTTGGAAACTTGTTCCTGGTAGGAACAAGTTAGGGTTAGGGTTAGGGTTAGGGTTAGGGTTAGGGTTAGTTTAGGGCTGGGTAAGGGATATGGTTAGGGTTACGGTTAGGGTTAGGGTTAGGTTTAGGGGTAAGGGTTAGGGTTAGGGTTAGGGTTAGGGTTAGGGTTAGGGGTTTAGCGTTAGGGGTAGGGTTAGGGTTATATCACTTTTCAGTTTTCCTGTTATAATAATTGAACAGGCGACACGTATGTCATTTAGTTTACAAAGTTGTGCTTTGCGTTTCTGTTCTTTCTTTGGAAACTTGTTTTTGTGCCATACAGTGCGAGATAACACTTTTCGGTTTCCCTGTACTTCTAATTGAGCGAGCGACACACATGTGATTTACTTTACAAAGTAGTGCTTTGGATTTCTGTTCTTCGGTTGGAAACTTTTTTCTGTGCTGTACAGTGTGATATATCACTTTTCAGTTTTCCTGTTGTAATAATTGAATGGGCGACACGTATGTGATTTAGTTTACAAAGTTGTGCTTTGCGTTTCTGTTCTTTCGATGGAAACTTGTGTCTGTGCTGTACAGTGCGAGATCCCACTTTTCGGTTTTCCTGTATTCCTAATTGAGCGAGTGACACACATGTGATACAGTTTACAAAGTAGTGCTTTTCATTTACGTTCTTTCTTTGGAAACTTGTTCCTGTTTGGAACAAGTTAGGGTTAGGGTTAGGGTTTGGGTTAGTGTTAGGGGTTAGGGTTAGGGTTAGGGTTAGGGTTACGGTGACGGTTAGGGTTAAGGTTAGGGTTAGCATTAGGGTTAGGGGTTAGTGTTAGGGTTAGGGTTAGGGTTAATGTTAGGGGTTAGGGTTATGGTTAGGGTTAGGGTTAGGGTTAGGGTTAGGGTTATATCACTTTTCAGTTTTCCTGTTATAATAATTGAACAGGCGACACATATGTGAATTAGTTTACAAAGTTGTGCTTTGCGTTTCTGTTCTTTCGATGGAAACATGTTTCTGTCCTGTACAGTGTGTTATATCACTTGTCAGTTTTCCTGTTTATAATAATTGAACAGGCGACACGTATGTCATTTAGTTTACAAAGTTGTGCTTTGCCTTTCTGTTCTTTCTTTGGAAACTTGTTTTTGTGCCATACAGTGCGAGATAACACTTTTCGGTTTCCCTGTATTCCTAATTGAGCGAGAGACACACATGTGATTTACTTGACAAAGTAGTGCTTTGGATTTCTGTTCTTCGGTTGGAAACTTGTTTCTGTGCTGTACAGTGTGATATATCACTTTTCAGTTTTCCTGTTGTAATAATTTTACGGGCGACACGTATGTGATTTAGTTTGCAAAGTTGTGCTTTGCGTTTCTGTTCTTTCGATGGAAACTTGTTTCTGTGCCGTACAGTGGGAGATAACACTTTTCGGTTTTCCTGTATTCCTAATTGAGCGAGTGACACACATGTGATTCAGTTTACAAAGTATTGCTTTTCATTTACGTTCTTTCGTTGGAAAATTGTTCCTGCTAGGAACAAGTTAGGGTTAGGTTTAGGGTTAGGGTTAGTTTAGGGCTGGGTAAGGGATATGGTTAGGGTTACGGTTAGGGTTAGGGTTAGGGTTAGGGGTAAGGGTTAGGGTTAGGGTTAGGGTTAGGGTTAGGGTTAGGGGCTTAGGGTTAGGGTTAGGGTTAGGGTTATATCACTTTTCAGTTTTCCTGTTGTAATAATTGAACGGGCGACACGTATGTGATTTAGTTTACAAAGTTGTGCTTTGCGTTTCTCTTCTTTCGATGGAAACTTGTGTGTGTGCTGTACAGTGCGAGATAACACTTTTCAGTTTTCCTGTATTCCTAATTGAGCGAGTGACACACATGTGATTCAGTTTACAAAGTAGTGCTTTTCATTTACGTTCTTTCGTTGGAAACTTGTTCTTGTTAGGAACAAGTTAGGGTTAGGGTTAGGGTTAGGGTTAGGGTTAGGGTTAGGGTTATGGTTAGGGTTAGGGTTAGGTTAGGGCTCGGTAAGGGATATGGTTAGGGTTACGGTTAGGGTTAGGGTTAGGGTTAGGGGTTAGGGTTAGGGTTAGCTTTTGGGTTAGGGGTTAGGGTTAGTGTTAGGGTTAGGGTTAGGGTTATATCACTTTTCAGTTTTCCTGTTATAATAATTGAACAGGCGACACATATGTGAATTAGTTTACAAAGTTGTGCTTTGCGTTTCTGATCTTTCGATGGAAACATGTTTCTGTCCTTTACAGTGTGTTATATCACTTGTCAGCTTTCCTGTTTATAATAATTGAACAGGCGACACTGTCATTTAGTTTACAAAGTTGTGCTTTGCCTTTATGTTCTTTCGATGGAAACTTGTTTCTGTGCCGTACAGTGGGAGATAACACTTTTCGGTTTTCCTGTATTCCTAATTGAGCGAGTGACACACATGTGATTCAGTTTACAAAGTAGTGCTTTTCATTTACGTTCTTTCGTTGGAAACTTGTTCTTGTTAGGAACAAGTTAGGGTTAGGGTTAGGGTTAGGGTTAGTTTAGGGCTGGGTAAGGGATATGGTTAGGGTTACGGTTAGGGTTAGGTTTAGGTTTAGGGGTAAGGGTTAGGGATAGGGTTAGGGTTAGGGTTAGGGGTTTAGCGTTAGGGTTAGGGTTAGGGTTATATCACTTTTCAGTTTTCCTGTTATAATAATTGAACAGGCGATACGTATGTCATTTAGTTTACAAAGTTGTGCTTTGCGTTTCTGTTCTTTCGATGGAAACTTGTGTCTGTGCTGTACAGTGCGAGATACCACTTTTCGGTTTTCCTGTATTCCAAATTGAGTGAGTGACACACATGTGATTCAGTTTACAAAGTAGTGCTTTTCATTTACGTTCTTTCGTTGGAAACGTGTTCCTGTTAGGAACAAGTTAGGGATAGGGTTAGGGTTAGGGTTAGGGCTAGGGTTAGGGGTTAGGGTTAGGGTTAGGGTTAGTGTTAGGGGTTAGGTTTAGGGTTAGGGTTTGGGGTTATGGTTAGGGTTAGAGTTTGGGTTAGGGGCTTAGGGTTAGGGTTAGGGTTAGGGTTAGGGTTACGGTTAGGGTTAGGGTTAGGGTTAGGGTTAGGGTTAGGGTTAGGGTTAGGGGTTAGGGTTTGGGTTAGGTTTAGGGGTTAGGGTTAGGGTTATGGTTAGGGTTAGGGTTAGGTTAGGGCTGGGTAAGTGATATGGTTAGGGTTACGGTTAGGGTTAGGGTTAGGGTTAGGGGTTAGGGTTAGTGTTAGGGTTAGGGTTAGGGGTTAGGGTTAGGGTTAGGGTTAGGGTTATGGTTACGGTTAGGGTTAGGGTTAGGGTTAGGGTTAGGGGTTAGGGTTAGGGTTAGGGTTAGGGTTAGGGTTAGGGGTTAGGGTTAGGGTTATGGTTAGGGTTAGGGTTAGGTTAGGGCTGGGTAAGGGAAATGGTTAGGGTTACGGTTAGGGTTAGGGTTAGGGTTAGGGGTTAGGGTTAGGGTTAGGGTTTGGGTTAGGGGTTAGGGTTAGGGTTAGGGTTATATCACTTTTCAGTTTTCCTGTTATAATAATTGAACAGGCGACACATATGTGAATTAGTTTACAAAGTTGTGCTTTGCGTTTCTGTTCTTTCGATGGAAACATATTTCTGTTCTTTACAGTGTGTTATATCACTTGTCAGTTTTCCTGTTTATAATAATTGAACAGGCGACACGTATGTCATTTAGTTTAAAAAGTTGTGCTTTGCCTTTCTGTTCTTTCTTTGGAAACTTGTTTTTGTGCCATACAGTGCGAGATAACACTTTTCGGTTTCCCTGTATTCCTAATTGAGCGAGGGACACACATGTGATTTACTTGACAAAGTAGTGCTTTGGATTTCTGTTCTTCGGTTGGAAACTTGTTTCTGTGCTGTACAGTGTGATATATCACTTTTCAGTTTTCCTGTTGTAATAATTTTACGGGCGACACGTATGTGATTTAGTTTGCAAAGTTGTGCTTTGCGTTTCTGTTCTTTCGATGGAAACTTGTTTCTGTGCCGTACAGTGGGAGATAACACTTTTCGGTTTTCCTGTATTCCTAATTGAGCGAGTGACACACATGTGATTCAGTTTACAAAGTAGTGCTTTTCATTTACGTTCTTTCGTTGGAAAATTGTTCCTGCTAGGAACAAGTTAGGGTTAGGTTTAGGGTTAGGGTTAGTTTAGGGCTGGGTAAGGGATATGGTTAGGGTTACGGTTAGGGTTAGGGTTAGGTTTAGGGGTAAGGTTTAGGGTTAGGGTTAGGGTTAGGGTTAGGGTTAGGGGCTTAGGGTTAGGTTTAGGGTTAGGGTTATATCACTTTTCAGTTTTCCTGTTGTAATAATTGAACGGGCGACACGTATGTGATTTAGTTTACAAAGTTGTGCATTGCGTTTCTCTTCTTTCGATGGAAACTTGTGTGTGTGCTGTACAGTGCGAGATAACACTTTTCGGTTTTCCTGTATTCCTAATTGAGCGAGTGACACACATGTGAATCAGTTTACAAAGTAGTGCTTTTCATTTACGTTCTTTCGTTGGAAACTTGTTCCTGTTTCGAACAAGTTAGTGTTAGGGTTAGGGTTAGGGTTAGGGTTATGGTTAGGGTTAGGGTTAGGTTAGGGCTCGGTAAGGGATATGGTTAGGGTTACGGTTAGGGTTAGGGTTAGGGGTTAGGGTTAGGGTTAGCTTTTGGGTTAGGGGTTAGGGTTAGTGTTAGGGTTAGGGTTAGGGTTATATCACTTTTCAGTTTTCCTGTTATAATAATTGAACAGGCGACACATATGTGAATTAGTTTACAAAGTTGTGCTTTGCGTTTCTGATCTTTCGATGGAAACATGTTTCTGTCCTTTACAGTGTGTTATATCACTTGTCAGCTTTCCTGTTTATAATAATTGAACAGGCGACACTGTCATTTAGTTTACAAAGTTGTGCTTTGCCTTTATGTTCTTTCGATGGAAACTTGTTTCTGTGCCGTACAGTGGGAGATAACACTTTTCGGTTTTCCTGTATTCCTAATTGAGCGAGTGACACACATGTGATTCAGTTTACAAAGTAGTGCTTTTCATTTACGTTCTTTCGTTGGAAACTTGTTCTTGTTAGGAACAAGTTAGGGTTAGGGTTAGGGTTAGGGTTAGTTTAGGGCTGGGTAAGGGATATGGTTAGGGTTACGGTTAGGGTTAGGTTTAGGTTTAGGGGTAAGGGTTAGGGATAGGGTTAGGGTTAGGGTTAGGGGTTTAGCGTTAGGGTTAGGGTTAGGGTTATATCACTTTTCAGTTTTCCTGTTATAATAATTGAACAGGCGATACGTATGTCATTTAGTTTACAAAGTTGTGCTTTGCGTTTCTGTTCTTTCGATGGAAACTTGTGTCTGTGCTGTACAGTGCGAGATACCACTTTTCGGTTTTCCTGTATTCCTAATTGAGTGAGTGACACACATGTGATTCAGTTTACAAAGTAGTGCTTTTCATTTACGTTCTTTCGTTGGAAACGTGTTCCTGTTAGGAACAAGTTAGGGATAGGGTTAGGGTTAGGGTTAGGGTTAGGGGTTAGGGTTAGGGTTAGGGTTAGTGTTAGGGGTTAGGTTTAGGGTTAGGGTTTGGGGTTATGGTTAGGGTTAGAGTTTGGGTTAGGGGCTTAGGGTTAGGGTTAGGGTTAGGGTTAGGGTTACGGTTAGGGTTAGGGTTAGGGTTAGGGTTAGGGTTAGGGTTAGGGTTAGGGGTTAGGGTTTGGGTTAGGTTTAGGGGTTAGGGTTAGGGTTATGGTTAGGGTTAGGGTTAGGTTAGGGCTGGGTAAGTGATATGGTTAGGGTTACGGTTAGGGTTAGGGTTAGGGTTAGGGGTTAGGGTTAGTGTTAGGGTTAGGGTTAGGGGTTAGGGTTAGGGTTAGGGTTAGGGTTATGGTTACGGTTAGGGTTAGGGTTAGGGTTAGGGTTAGGGGTTAGGGTTAGGGTTAGGGTTAGGGTTAGGGTTAGGGGTTAGGGTTAGGGTTATGGTTAGGGTTAGGGTTAGGTTAGGGCTGGGTAAGGGAAATGGTTAGGGTTACGGTTAGGGTTAGGGTTAGGGTTAGGGGTTAGGGTTAGGGTTAGGGTTTGGGTTAGGGGTTAGGGTTAGGGTTAGGGTTATATCACTTTTCAGTTTTCCTGTTATAATAATTGAACAGGCGACACATATGTGAATTAGTTTACAAAGTTGTGCTTTGCGTTTCTGTTCTTTCGATGGAAACATATTTCTGTTCTTTACAGTGTGTTATATCACTTGTCAGTTTTCCTGTTTATAATAATTGAACAGGCGACACGTATGTCATTTAGTTTAAAAAGTTGTGCTTTGCCTTTCTGTTCTTTCTTTGGAAACTTGTTTTTGTGCCATACAGTGCGAGATAACACTTTTCGGTTTCCCTGTATTCCTAATTGAGCGAGGGACACACATGTGATTTACTTGACAAAGTAGTGCTTTGGATTTCTGTTCTTCGGTTGGAAACTTGTTTCTGTGCTGTACAGTGTGATATATCACTTTTCAGTTTTCCTGTTGTAATAATTTTACGGGCGACACGTATGTGATTTAGTTTGCAAAGTTGTGCTTTGCGTTTCTGTTCTTTCGATGGAAACTTGTTTCTGTGCCGTACAGTGGGAGATAACACTTTTCGGTTTTCCTGTATTCCTAATTGAGCGAGTGACACACATGTGATTCAGTTTACAAAGTAGTGCTTTTCATTTACGTTCTTTCGTTGGAAAATTGTTCCTGCTAGGAACAAGTTAGGGTTAGGTTTAGGGTTAGGGTTAGTTTAGGGCTGGGTAAGGGATATGGTTAGGGTTACGGTTAGGGTTAGGGTTAGGTTTAGGGGTAAGGTTTAGGGTTAGGGTTAGGGTTAGGGTTAGGGTTAGGGGCTTAGGGTTAGGTTTAGGGTTAGGGTTATATCACTTTTCAGTTTTCCTGTTGTAATAATTGAACGGGCGACACGTATGTGATTTAGTTTACAAAGTTGTGCATTGCGTTTCTCTTCTTTCGATGGAAACTTGTGTGTGTGCTGTACAGTGCGAGATAACACTTTTCGGTTTTCCTGTATTCCTAATTGAGCGAGTGACACACATGTGAATCAGTTTACAAAGTAGTGCTTTTCATTTACGTTCTTTCGTTGGAAACTTGTTCCTGTTTCGAACAAGTTAGGGTTAGGGTTAGGGTTAGGGTTAGGGTTAGGGTTACGGTTAGGGTTAGGGTTAGGGTTAGGGTTAGGGTTAGGGGTTAGGGTTAGGGTTAGGGTTAGTGTTATATCACTTTTCAGTTTTCCTGTTATAATAATTGAACAGGCTACACATATGTGAATTAGTTTACAAAGTTTTGCTTTGCGTTTCTGTTCTTTCGATGGAAACATGTTTCTGTCCTGTACACTCTGTTATATCACTTGTCAGTTTTCCTGTTTATAATAATTGAAAAGGCGACACGTATGTCATTTAGTTTACAAAGTTGTGCTTTGCCTTTCTGTTCTTTCTTTGGAAACTTGTTTTTGTGCCATGCAGTGCGAGATCACACTTTTCGGTTTCCCTGTATTCCTAATTGAGCGAGGGACACATATGTGATTTACTTGACAAAGTAGTGCTTTGGATTTCTAATCTTCGGTTGGAAACATGTTTCTGTGCTGTACAGTGTGATATATCACTTTTCAGTTTTCCTGTTGTAATAATTGAACGGGCGATACTTATGTGATTTACTTTACAAAGTTGTGCTTTGCGTTTCTGTTCTTTCGATGGAAACTTGTGTCTGTGCTGTACAGTGCGAGATAACACTTTTCGGTTTTCCTGTATTCCTAATTGAGCGAGTGACACACATGTGATTCAGTTTACAAAGTAGTGCTTTTCATTTACGTTCTTTCGTTGGAAACTTGTTCCTGTTTGGAACAAGTTAGGGTTAGGGTTAGGGTTAGGGTTAGGGTTAGGGTTAGGGTTAGGGGTTAGGGTTAGGGTTAGGGTTGGGTTAGGGTTAGGGTTACGGGTAGGGTTGGGGTTAGGGTTAGGGGTTAGGGTTATGGTTAGGGTTAGGGTTAGGGGTTAGGGTTAGGGTTATGGTTAGGGTTAGGGTTAGGTTAGGCCTGGGTAAGGGATATGGTTAGGGTTACGGTTAGGGTTAGGATTAGGGTTATATCACTTTTCAGTTTTCCTGTTATAATAATTGAACAGGCGACACATATGTGAATTAGTTTACAAAGTTGTGCTTTGCGTTTCTGATCTTTCGATGGAAACATGTTTCTGTCCTTTACAGTGTGTTATATCACTTGTCAGCTTTCCTGTTTATAATAATTGAACAGGCGACACGTATGTCATTTAGTTTACAAAGTTGTGCTTTGCCTTTCTGTTCTTTCGATGGAAACTTGTTTCTGTGCCGTACAGTGGGAGATAACACTTTTCGGTTTTCCTGTATTCCTAATTGAGCGAGTGACACACATGTGATTCAGTTTACAAAGTAGTGCTTTTCATTTACGTTCTTTCGTTGGAAACTTGTTCTTGTTAGGAACAAGTTAGGGTTAGGGTTAGGGTTAGGGTTAGTTTAGGGCTGGGTAAGGGATATGGTTAGGGTTACGGTTAGGGTTAGGGTTAGGTTTAGGGGTAAGGGTTAGGGTTAGGGTTAGGGTTAGAGTTAGGGGTTTAGCGTTAGGGTTAGGGTTAGGGTTATATCACTTTTCAGTTTTCCTGTTATAATAATTGAACAGGCGACACGTATGTCATTTAGTTTACAAAGTTGTGCTTTGTGTTTCTGTTCTTTCTTTGGAAACTTGTTTTTGTGCCATACAGTGCGAGATAACACTTTTAGGTTTCCCTGTATTTCTAATTGAGCGAGCGACACACATGTGATTTACTTTAAAAAGTAGTGCTTTGGATTTCTGTTCTTCGGTTGGAAACCTTTTTCTATGCTGTACAGTGTGATATATTACTTTTCAGTTTTCCTGTTGTAATAATTGAACGGGCGACACGTATGTGATTTAGTTTCCAAAGTTGTGCTTTGCGTTTCTGTTCTTTCGATGGAAACTTGTTTCTGTGCCGTACAGTGGGAGATAACACTTTTCGGTTTTCCTGTATTCCTAATTGAGCGAGTGACACACATGTGATTCAGTTTACAAAGTAGTGCTTTTCATTTACGTTCTTTCGTTGGAAAATTGTTCCTGCTAGGAACAAGTTAGGGTTAGGTTTAGGGTTAGGGTTAGTTTAGGGCTGGGTAAGGGATATGGTTAGGGTTACGGTTAGGGTTAGGGTTAGGTTTAGGGGTAAGGTTTAGGGTTAGGGTTAGGGTTAGGGTTAGGGTTAGGGGCTTAGGGTTAGGTTTAGGGTTAGGGTTATATCACTTTTCAGTTTTCCTGTTGTAATAATTGAACGGGCGACACGTATGTGATTTAGTTTACAAAGTTGTGCTTTGCGTTTCTCTTCTTTCGATGGAAACTTGTGTGTGTGCTGTACAGTGCGAGATAACACTTTTCGGTTTTCCTGTATTCCTAATTGAGCGAGTGACACACATGTGAATCAGTTTACAAAGTAGTGCTTTTCATTTACGTTCTTTCGTTGGAAACTTGTTCCTGTTTCGAACAAGTTAGGGTTAGGGTTAGGGTTAGGGTTAGGGTTAGGGTTACGGTTAGGGTTAGGGTTAGGGTTAGGGTTAGGGTTAGGGGTTAGGGTTAGGGTTAGGGTTAGTGTTATATCACTTTTCAGTTTTCCTGTTATAATAATTGAACAGGCTACACATATGTGAATTAGTTTACAAAGTTTTGCTTTGCGTTTCTGTTCTTTCGATGGAAACATGTTTCTGTCCTGTACACTCTGTTATATCACTTGTCAGTTTTCCTGTTTATAATAATTGAACAGGCGACACGTATGTCATTTAGTTTACAAAGTTGTGCTTTGCCTTTCTGTTCTTTCTTTGGAAACTTGTTTTTGTGCCATGCAGTGCGAGATCACACTTTTCGGTTTCCCTGTATTCCTAATTGAGCGAGGGACACATATGTGATTTACTTGACAAAGTAGTGCTTTGGATTTCTAATCTTCGGTTGGAAACATGTTTCTGTGCTGTACAGTGTGATATATCACTTTTCAGTTTTCCTGTTGTAATAATTGAACGGGCGATACTTATGTGATTTACTTTACAAAGTTGTGCTTTGCGTTTCTGTTCTTTCGATGGAAACTTGTGTCTGTGCTGTACAGTGCGAGATAACACTTTTCGGTTTTCCTGTATTCCTAATTGAGCGAGTGACACACATGTGATTCAGTTTACAAAGTAGTGCTTTTCATTTACGTTCTTTCGTTGGAAACTTGTTCCTGTTTGGAACAAGTTAGGGTTAGGGTTAGGGTTAGGGTTAGGGTTAGGGTTAGGGTTAGGGTTAGGGTTAGGGGTTAGGGTTAGGGTTAGGGTTGGGTTAGGGTTAGGGTTACGGGTAGGGTTGGGGTTAGGGTTAGGGGTTAGGGTTAGGGTTAGGGTTAGGGTTAGGGGTTAGGGTTAGGGTTATGGTTAGGGTTAGGGTTAGGTTAGGCCTGGGTAAGGGATATGGTTAGGGTTACGGTTAGGGTTAGGATTAGGGTTATATCACTTTTCAGTTTTCCTGTTATAATAATTGAACAGGCGACACATATGTGAATTAGTTTACAAAGTTGTGCTTTGCGTTTCTGATCTTTCGATGGAAACATGTTTCTGTCCTTTACAGTGTGTTATATCACTTGTCAGCTTTCCTGTTTATAATAATTGAACAGGCGACACGTATGTCATTTAGTTTACAAAGTTGTGCTTTGCCTTTCTGTTCTTTCGATGGAAACTTGTTTCTGTGCCGTACAGTGGGAGATAACACTTTTCGGTTTTCCTGTATTCCTAATTGAGTGAGTGACACACATGTGATTCAGTTTACAAAGTAGTGCTTTTCATTTACGTTCTTTCGTTGGAAACTTGTTCTTGTTAGGAACAAGTTAGGGTTAGGGTTAGGGTTAGGGTTAGTTTAGGGCTGGGTAAGGGATATGGTTAGGGTTACGGTTAGGGTTAGGGTTAGGTTTAGGGGTAAGGGTTAGGGTTAGGGTTAGGGTTAGAGTTAGGGGTTTAGCGTTAGGGTTAGGGTTAGGGTTATATCACTTTTCAGTTTTCCTGTTATAATAATTGAACAGGCGACACGTATGTCATTTAGTTTACAAAGTTGTGCTTTGTGTTTCTGTTCTTTCTTTGGAAACTTGTTTTTGTGCCATACAGTGCGAGATAACACTTTTAGGTTTCCCTGTATTTCTAATTGAGCGAGCGACACACATGTGATTTACTTTAAAAAGCAGTGCTTTGGATTTCTGTTCTTCGGTTGGAAACCTTTTTCTATGCTGTACAGTGTGATATATTACTTTTCAGTTTTCCTGTTGTAATAATTGAACGGGCGACACGTATGTGATTTAGTTTCCAAAGTTGTGCTTTGCGTTTCTGTTCTTTCGATGGAAACTTGTTTCTGTGCCGTACAGAGCGAGATAACACTTCGGTTTTCCTGTATTCCTAATTGAGCGAGTGACACACATGTGATTCAGTTTACAAAGTAGTGCTTTTCATTTACGTTCTTTCGTTGGAAACTTGTTCTTGTTAGGAACAAGTTAGGGTTAGGGTTAGGGTTAGGGTTAGGGGTTAGGGTTAGGGTTAGGGTTAGGGTTAGGGTTAGGTTAGGGCTGGGTAAGGGATATGGTTAGGGTTATGGTTAGGGTTAGAGTTAGGGGTTAGGGTTAGGGTTAGGGTTTGGGTTAGGGGTTAGTGTTAGGGTTAGGGTTAGGGTTATATCACTTTTCAGTTTTCCTGTTATAATAATTGAACAGGCGACACATATGTGAATTAGTTTACAAAGTTGTGCTTTGCGTTTCTGTTCTTTCTTTGGTAACTTGTATCTGTGCCATACAGTGCGAGATAACACTTTTCGGTTTCCCTGTATTCCTAATTGAGCGAGGGACACATGTGATTTACTTGAAAAGTAGTGCTTTGGATTACTGTTCTTCGGTTGGAAACTTGTTTCTGTGCTGTACAGTGTGATATATCACTTTTCAGTTTTCCTGTTGTAATAATTGAACGTGCGACACGTATGTGATTTAGTTTACAAAGTTGTGCTTTGCGTTTCTGTTCTTTCGATGGAAACTTGTTTCTGTGCAGTACAGTGGGAGATAACACTTTTCAGTTTTCCTGTATTCCTAATTGAGCGAGTGACACACATGTGATTCAGTTTACAAAGTAGTGCTTTTCATTTACGTTCTTTCGTTGGAAACTTGTTCCTGGTAGGAACAAGTTAGGGTTAGGGTTAGGGTTAGGGTTAGGGTTAGGGTTAGTTTAGGGCTGGGTAAGGGATATGGTTAGGGTTACGGTTAGGGTTAGGGTTAGGTTTAGGGGTAAGGGTTAGGGTTAGGGTTAGGGTTAGGGTTAGGGTTAGGGGTTTAGCGTTAGGGGTAGGGTTAGGGTTATATCACTTTTCAGTTTTCCTGTTATAATAATTGAACAGGCGACACGTATGTCATTTAGTTTACAAAGTTGTGCTTTGCGTTTCTGTTCTTTCTTTGGAAACTTGTTTTTGTGCCATACAGTGCGAGATAACACTTTTCGGTTTCCCTGTACTTCTAATTGAGCGAGCGACACACATGTGATTTACTTTACAAAGTAGTGCTTTGGATTTCTGTTCTTCGGTTGGAAACTTTTTTCTGTGCTGTACAGTGTGATATATCACTTTTCAGTTTTCCTGTTGTAATAATTGAATGGGCGACACGTATGTGATTTAGTTTACAAAGTTGTGCTTTGCGTTTCTGTTCTTTCGATGGAAACTTGTGTCTGTGCTGTACAGTGCGAGATCCCACTTTTCGGTTTTCCTGTATTCCTAATTGAGCGAGTGACACACATGTGATACAGTTTACAAAGTAGTGCTTTTCATTTACGTTCTTTCTTTGGAAACTTGTTCCTGTTTGGAACAAGTTAGGGTTAGGGTTAGGGTTTGGGTTAGTGTTAGGGGTTAGGGTTAGGGTTAGGGTTAGGGTTACGGTGACGGTTAGGGTTAAGGTTAGGGTTAGCATTAGGGTTAGGGGTTAGGGTTAGGGTTAGGGTTAGGGTTAATGTTAGGGGTTAGGGTTAGGGTTAGGGTTAGGGTTAGGGTTAGGGTTAGGGTTATATCACTTTTCAGTTTTCCTGTTATAATAATTGAACAGGCGACACATATGTGAATTAGTTTACAAAGTTGTGCTTTGCGTTTCTGTTCTTTCGATGGAAACATGTTTCTGTCCTGTACAGTGTGTTATATCACTTGTCAGTTTTCCTGTTTATAATAATTGAACAGGCGACACGTATGTCATTTAGTTTACAAAGTTGTGCTTTGCCTTTCTGTTCTTTCTTTGGAAACTTGTTTTTGTGCCATACAGTGCGAGATAACACTTTTCGGTTTCCCTGTATTCCTAATTGAGCGAGGGACACACATGTGATTTACTTGACAAAGTAGTGCTTTGGATTTCTGTTCTTCGGTTGGAAACTTGTTTCTGTGCTGTACAGTGTGATATATCACTTTTCAGTTTTCCTGTTGTAATAATTTTACGGGCGACACGTATGTGATTTAGTTTGCAAAGTTGTGCTTTGCGTTTCTGTTCTTTCGATGGAAACTTGTTTCTGTGCCGTACTGTGGGAGATAACACTTTTCGGTTTTCCTGTATTCCTAATTGAGCGAGTGACACACATGTGATTCAGTTTACAAAGTATTGCTTTTCATTTACGTTCTTTCGTTGGAAAATTGTTCCTGCTAGGAACAAGTTAGGGTTAGGTTTAGGGTTAGGGTTAGTTTAGGGCTGGGTAAGGGATATGGTTAGGGTTACGGTTAGGGTTAGGGTTAGGGTTAGGGGTAAGGGTTAGGGTTAGGGTTAGGGTTAGGGTTAGGGGCTTAGGGTTAGGGTTAGGGTTAGGGTTATATCACTTTTCAGTTTTCCTGTTGTAATAATTGAACGGGCGACACGTATGTGATTTAGTTTACAAAGTTGTGCTTTGCGTTTCTCTTCTTTCGATGGAAACTTGTGTGTGTGCTGTACAGTGCGAGATAACACTTTTCAGTTTTCCTGTATTCCTAATTGAGCGAGTGACACACATGTGATTCAGTTTACAAAGTAGTGCTTTTCATTTACGTTCTTTCGTTGGAAACTTGTTCTTGTTAGGAACAAGTTAGGGTTAGGGTTAGGGTTAGGGTTAGGGTTATGGTTAGGGTTAGGGTTAGGTTAGGGCTCGGTAAGGGATATGGTTAGGGTTACGGTTAGGGTTAGGGTTAGGGTTAGGGGTTAGGGTTAGGGTTAGCTTTTGGGTTAGGGGTTAGGGTTAGTGTTAGGGTTAGGGTTAGGGTTATATCACTTTTCAGTTTTCCTGTTATAATAATTGAACAGGCGACACATATGTGAATTAGTTTACAAAGTTGTGCTTTGCGTTTCTGATCTTTCGATGGAAACATGTTTCTGTCCTTTACAGTGTGTTATATCACTTGTCAGCTTTCCTGTTTATAATAATTGAACAGGCGACACGTATGTCATTTAGTTTACAAAGTTGTGCTTTGCCTTTATGTTCTTTCGATGGAAACTTGTTTCTGTGCCGTACAGTGGGAGATAACACTTTTCGGTTTTCCTGTATTCCTAATTGAGCGAGTGACACACATGTGATTCAGTTTACAAAGTAGTGCTTTTCATTTACGTTCTTTCGTTGGAAACTTGTTCTTGTTAGGAACAAGTTAGGGTTAGGGTTAGGGTTAGGGTTAGTTTAGGCTGGGTAAGGGATATGGTTAGGGTTACGGTTAGGGTTAGGGTTAGGTTTAGGGGTAAGGGTTAGGGATAGGGTTAGGGTTAGGGTTAGGGGTTTAGCGTTAGGGTTAGGGTTAGGGTTATATCACTTTTCAGTTTTCCTGTTATAATAATTGAACAGGCGACACGTATGTCATTTAGTTTACAAAGTTGTGCTTTGCGTTTCTGTTCTTTCGATGGAAACTTGTGTCTGTGCTGTACAGTGCGAGATACCACTTTTCGGTTTTCCTGTATTCCTAATTGAGTGAGTGACACACATGTGATTCAGTTTACAAAGTAGTGCTTTTCATTTACGTTCTTTCGTTGGAAACGTGTTCCTGTTAGGAACAAGTTAGGGATAGGGTTAGGGTTAGGGTTAGGGTTAGGGTTAGGGGTTAGGGTTAGGGTTAGGGTTAGTGTTAGGGGTTAGGTTTAGGGTTAGGGTTTGGGGTTATGGTTAGGGTTAGAGTTTGGGTTAGGGGCTTAGGGTTAGGGTTAGGGTTAGGGGTTAGGGTTAGGGTTAGGGTTAGGGTTACGGTTAGGGTTAGGGTTAGGGTTAGGGTTAGGGTTAGGGTTAGGGGTTAGGGTTAGGGTTAGGTTTAGGGGTTAGGGTTAGGGTTATGGTTAGGGTTAGGGTTAGGTTAGGGCTGGGTAAGTGATATGGTTAGGGTTACGGTTAGGGTTAGGGTTAGGGTTAGGGGTTAGGGTTAGGGTTAGGGTTAGGGTTAGGGGTTAGGGTTAGGGTTAGGGTTAGGGTTATGGTTACGGTTAGGGTTAGGGTTAGGGTTAGGGTTAGGGGTTAGGGTTAGGGTTAGGGTTAGGGTTAGGGTTAGGGGTTAGGGTTAGGGTTATGGTTAGGGTTAGGGTTAGGTTAGGGCTGGGTAAGGGAAATGGTTAGGGTTACGGTTAGGGTTAGGGTTAGGGTTAGGGGTTAGGGTTAGGGTTAGGGTTTGGGTTAGGGGTTAGGGTTAGGGTTAGGGTTATATCACTTTTCAGTTTTCCTGTTATAATAATTGAACAGGCGACACATATGTGAATTAGTTTACAAAGTTGTGCTTTGCGTTTCTGTTCTTTCGATGGAAACATATTTCTGTTCTTTACAGTGTGTTATATCACTTGTCAGTTTTCCTGTTTATAATAATTGAACAGGCGACACGTATGTCATTTAGTTTAAAAAGTTGTGCTTTGCCTTTCTGTTCTTTCTTTGGAAACTTGTTTTTGTGCCATACAGTGCGAGATAACACTTTTCGGTTTCCCTGTAATCCTAATTGAGTGAGCGACACACATGTGATTTAGTTTACAAAGTAGTGCTTTTCATTTATGTTCTTTCGTTGGAAACATATTCCTGTTAGGAACAAGTTAGGGATATGGTTAGGGTTACGGTTAGGTTTAGGGTTAGGGTTAGGGTTAGTGTTAGGGTTAGGGTTAGGGTTACGGTTAGGGTTAGGGTTAGGGTTAGGGTTAGGTGTTAGGGTTAGGGGTAGGGTTATATCACTTTTCATTTTTCCTGTTATAATAATTGAACAGGCGACACATATGTGAATTACTTTACAAAGTTGTGCTTTGCGTTTCTATTCTTTCGATGGAAACATGTTTCTGTTCTGTACAGTGCGTTATATCACTTTTCAGTTTTCCTTTTTATAATAATTGAACAGGCGACACGTATGTCATTTAGTTTACAAAGTTGTGCTTTGCGTTTCTGTTCTTTCTTTGGAAACATGTTTTTGTGCCATACAGTGCGAGATAACACTTTTTGGTTTCCCTGTATTCCTAATTGAGCGAGCGACACACATGTGAATTACTTTACAAAGTCGTGCTTTGGATTTCTGTTCTTCGGTTGGAAACTTGTTTCTGTGCTGTACAGTGTGATATATCACTTTTCAGTTTTCCTGTTGTAATAATTGAACGGGCGACACGTATGTGAATTAGTTTACAAAGTTGTGCTTTGCGTTTCTGTTCTTTCGATGGAAACATGTTCCTGTGCTGTACAGTGCGTTATATCACTTTTCAGTTTTCCTGTTATAATAATTGAACAGGCGACATGTATGTGAATTACTTTACAAAGTTGTGCTTTGTGTTTCTGTTCTTTCTTTGGAAACTTGTTTCTGTGCCATACAGTGCGAGATAACACTTTTCGGTTTCCCTGTATTCCTAATTGAGCGAGGGACAAACATGTGATTTACTTGACAAAGTAGTGCTTTGGATTTCTGTTCTTCGGTTGGAAACTTGTTCCTGTGCTGTACAATGTGATATATCACTTTTCAGTTTTCCTGTTATAATAATTGAACAGGCAACACGTATGTGAATTAGTTTACAAAGTTGTGCTTTGCGTTTCTGTTCTTTCGATGGAAACATGTTCCTGTGCTGTACAGTGCGCTATATCACTTTTCAGTTTTCCTGTTATAATAATTGAGCAGGCGACATGTATGTGAATTAGTTTACAGAGTTGTGCTTTACGTTTCTGTTCTTTCTTTGGAAACTTGTTTCTGTGCCATAGAGTGTGAGATAACACTTTTTGGTTTCCCTGTATTCCTAATTGAGCGAGTGACACACATGTCATTCAGTTTACAAAGTAGTGCTTTTCATGTATGGTCTTTCGTTGGAAACTTGTTCGTGTTAGGAAGAAGTTGGGGATATGGTTAGGGTTACGGTTAGGGTTAGGGTTAGGGTTAGGGTTACGGTTAGGGTTAGGGATAGGGTTAGGGTTAGGTGTTAGGGTTAGGGTTAGGGTTATATCTCTTTTCAGTTTTCCTGTTATAAAAATTGAACAGGCGACACATATGTGAATTAGTTTACAAAGTTGTGCTTTGCGTTTCTGTTCTTTCTTTGGAAACTTGTTTCTGTGCCGTACAGAGCGAGATAACACTTTTCGGTTTTCCTGTATTCCTAATTGAGCGAGTGACACACATGTGATTCAATTTACAAAGTAGTGCTTTTCATTTACGTTTTTTCGTTGGAAACTTGTTCCTGTTAGGAACAAGTTAGGGTTAGGTTTAGGGTTAGGGTTAGGGGTTAGGGTTAGGGTTAGGGTTAGGGTTAGGGTTAGGGGTTAGGGTTAGGGTTAGGGTTAGGGTTAGGGTAAGGGGTTAGGTTTAGGGTTAGGGTTAGGGTTAGGGTTAGGGGCTTTGGGTTAGGGCTAGGGTTATATCACTTTTCAGTTTTCCTGTTATAATAATTGAACAGGTGACACGTATGTGAATTAGTTTACAAAGTTGTGCTTTGCGTTTCTGTTCTTTCGATGCAAACATGTTCCTGTGATGAACAGTGCGTTATATCACTTTTCAGTTTTCCTGTTATAATAATTTAACAGGCGACATGTATGTGAATTAGTTTACAAAGTTGTGCTTTGCGTTTCTGTTCTTTCTTTAGAAATTTGTTTCTGTGCCATACAGTGCGAGATAACACTTTTCGGTTTCCCTGTATTCCTAATTGAGCGAGGGACACACATGTGATTTACTTGACAAAGTAGTGCTTTGGATTTCTGTTCTTCGGTTAGAAACTTGTTTCTGTGCTATACAGTGTAATATATCACTTTTCAGTTTTCCTGTTGTAATAATTGAACGGGCGACACGTATGTGATTTAGTTTCCAAAGTTGTGCTTTGTGTTTCTGTTCTTTCGATGGAAATTTGTTTCTGTACTATACAGAGCGAGATAACACTGTTCGGTTTTCCTGTATTCCTAATTGAGCGAGTGACACACATGTGATCCAGTTTTCAAAGTAGTGCTTTTCATTTACGTTCTTTCGTTGGAAACTTGTTCCTGTTAAGAACAAGTTAGGGATATGGTTAGGGTCACGGTTAGGGTTAGGGTTAGGGTTAGGGTTAGGGGTTAGGGTTAGGGTTAGGGTTAGATTTAGGGGTTAGGTTTAGGGTTAGGGTTTGGGGTTATGGTTAGGGTAGAGTTAGGGTTAGGGGCTTAGGGTTAGGGTTCGGTTTAGGGTTAGGGGTTAGGGTTAGGGCTATATCAATTTTCAGTTTTCCTGTTATAATAATTGAACAGGCGACACATATGTGAATTAGTTTACAAAGTTGTGCTTTGCGTTTCTGTTCTTTCGATGGAAACATGTTCCTGTGCTGTACAATGTGATATATCACTTTTCAGTTTTCCTGTTATAATAATTGAACAGGCAACACGTATGTGAATTAGTTTACAAAGTTGTGCTTTGCGTTTCTGTTCTTTCGATGGAAACATGTTCCTGTGCTGTACAGTGCGTTATATCAATTTTCAGTTTTCCTGTTATAATAATTAAACAGGCGACATGTATGTGAATTACTTTACAAAGTTGTGCTTTGTGTTTCTGTTCTTTCTTTGGAAACTTGTTTCTGTGCCATACAGTGCGAGATAACACTTTTTGGTTTTCCTGTATTCCTAATTGAGCGAGTGACACACATGTGATTCAGTTTACAGAGTAGTGCTTTTAATTTACGTTCTTTCGTTGGAAACGTGTTCCTGTTAGTAACAAGTTAGGGATAGGGTTAGGATTAGGGTTAGGTTAGGGCTGGGTAAGGGTTAGGGTTAGGGCTTAGGGTTAGGGTTAGGGTTAGGGTTAGGGTTAGGTTAGGGCTGGGTAAGGGATATGGTTAGGGTTACGGTTAGGGTTAGGGTTAGGGTTAGGGGTTAGGGTTAGGGTTATTGTTAGGGTTAGGGTTAGGGTTTGGGTAAGGGGTTAGGGTTAGGGTTAGGGTTAGGGTTAGGGGCTTAGGGTTAGGGTTAGGGTTAGGGATAGTTGTTAGTGTTAGTGTTAGGGTTAGGGTTAGGGTTAGGGGCTTTGGGTTTGGGTTAGGGTTATATCACTTTTCAGTTTTCTTGTTATAATAATTGAACAGGCGACACGTATGTGAATTAGTTTACAAAGTTGTACTTTGCGTTTCTGTTCTTTCGATGGAAACTTTTTTCTGTGCTGTACAGTGCGTTATATCACTTTTCAGTTTTCCTGTTTTAATAATTGAACAGGCAACACGTATGTGAATTAGTTTACAAAGTTGTGCTTTGCGTTTCCGATCTTTCGATGGAAACATGTTCCTGTGCTGTACAGTTCGCTATATCACTTTTCAGTTTTCCTGTTATAATAATTGAACAGGCGACATGTATTTGAATTAGTTTACAGAGTTGTGCTTTGCCTTTCTGTTCTTTCTTTGGAAACTTGTATCTGTGCCATACAGTGCGAGATAACACTTTTCGGTTTCCCTGTATTCCTAATTGAGCGAGGGACACACATGTGATTTACTTGAAAAAGTAGTCCTTTGGATTTCTGTTCTTCGCTTAGAAACTTGTTTCTGTGCTATACAGTGTAATATATCACTTTTCAGTTTTCCTGTTGTAATAATTGAACGGGCGACACGTATGTGATTTAGTTTCCAAAGTTGTGCTTTGCGTTTCTGTTCTTTCGATGGAAATTTGTTTCTGTGCCATACAGAGCGAGATAACACTTTTCGGTTTTCCTGTATTCCTAATTGAGCGTGTGACACACATGTGCTTTTCATTTACGTTCTTTCGTTGGAAACTTGTTCCTGTTAAGAACAAGTTAGGGATATGGTTAGGGTCACGGTTAGGGTTAGGGTTAGGGTTAGGGTTAGGGGTTAGGGTTAGGGGTTAGGGTTAGATTTAGGGGTTAGGTTTAGGGTTAGGGTTTGGGGTTATGGTTAGGGTTAGAGTTAGGGTTAGGGTCTTAGGGTTAGGGTTAGGGTTAGGGTTAGGGGTTAGGGTTAGGGTTATATCAATTTTCAGTTTTCCTGTTATAATAATTGAACAGGCGACACGTATGTGAATTAGTTTACAAAGTTGTGCTTTGCATTTCTGTTCTTTCTATGGAAACATGTTCCTGTGCTGTACAATGTGATATATCACTTTTCAGTTTTCCTGTTATAATAATTGAACAGGCAACACGTATGTGAATTAGTTTACAAAGTTGTGCTTTGCGTTTCTGTTCTTTCGATGGAAACATGTTCCTGTGCTGTACAGTGCGTTATATCACTTTTCAGTTTTCCTGTTATAATAATTGAACAGGCGACATGTATGTGAATTACTTTACAAAGTTGTGCTTTGTGTTTCTGTTCTTTCTTTGGAAACTTGTTTCTGTGTCATACAGTGCGAGATAACACTTTTCGGTTTCCCTGTATTCCTAATTGAGCGAGAGACACACATGTGATTTACTTGACAAAGTAGTGCTTTGGATTTCTGTTCTTCGGTTGGAAACTTGTTCCTGTGCTGTACAATGTGATATATCACTTTTCAGTTTTCCTTTTATAATAATTGAACAGGCAACACGTACGTGAATTAGTTTACAAAGTTGTGCTTTGCGTTTCCGTTCTTTCGATGGAAACATGTTCCTGTGCTGTACAGTGCGCTATATCACTTTTCAGTTTTCCTGTTATAATAATTGAGCAGGCGACATGTATGTGAATTAGTTTACAGAGTTGTGCTTTACGTTTCTGTTCTTTCTTTGGAAACTTGTTTCTGTGCCATAGAGTGTGAGATAACAGTTTTTGGTTTTCCTGTATTCCTAATTGAGCGAGTGACACACATGTGATTCAGTTTACAAAGTAGTGCTTTTCATGTATGGTCTTTCGTTGGAAACTTGTTCCTGTTAGGAACAAGTTGGGGATATGGTTAGGGTTACGGTTAGGGTTAGGGTTAGGGTTAGGGTTAGGGTTACAGTTAGGGTTAGGGATAGGGTTAGGGTTAGGTGTTAGGGTTAGGGTTAGGGTTATATCTCTTTTCAGTTTTCCTGTTATACTAATTGAACAGGCGACACATATGTGAATTAGTTTACAAAGTTGTGCTTTGCGTTTCTGTTCTTTCTTTGGAAACTTGTTTCTGTGCCGTACAGAGCGAGATAACACTTTTCGGTTTTCCTGTATTCCTAATTGAGCGAGTGACACACATGTGATTCAGTTTACAAAGTAGTGCTTTTCATTTACGTTTTTTCGTTGGAAACTTGTTCCTGTTAGGAACAAGTTAGGGTTAGGGTTAGGGTTAGCGTTAGGGGTTAGGGTTAGGGTTAGGGTTAGGGTTAGGGTTAGGGTTAGGGGTTAGGGTTAGGGTTAGGGTTACAGTTAGGGTAAGGGGTTAGGGTTAGGGTTAGGGTTAGGGTTAGGGTTAGCGGCTTTGGGTTAGGGCTAGGGTTATATCACTTTTCAGTTTTACTGTTATAATAATTGAACAGGTGACATGTATGTGAATTAGTTTACAAAGTTGTGCTTTGCGTTTCTGTTCTTTCGATGCAAACATATTCCTGTGATGAACAGTGCGTTATATCACTTTTCAGTTTTCCTGTTATAATAATTGAACAGGCGACATGTATGCGAATTAGTTTACAAAGTTGTGCTTTGCGTTTCTGTTCTTTCTTTAGAAATTTGTTTCTGTGCCATACAGTGCGAGAAAACACTTTTCGGTTTCCCTGTATTTCTAATTGAGCGAGGGACACACATGTGATTTACTTGACAAAGTAGTGCTTTGGATTTCTGTTCTTCGGTTAGAAACTTGTTTCTGTGCTATACAGTGTAATATATCACGTTTCAGTTTTCCTGTTGTAATAATTGAACGGGCGACACGTATGTGATTTAGTTTCCAAAGTTGTGCTTTGTGTTTCTGTTCTTTCGATGGAAATTTGTTTCTGTGCCATACAGAGCGAGATAACACTTTTCGGTTTTCCTGTATTCCTAATTGAGCGAGTGACACACATGTGATCCAGTTTTCAAACTAGTGCTTTTCATTTACGTTCTTTCGTTGGAAACTTGTTCCTGTTAAGAACAAGTTAGGGATATGGTTAGGGTCACGGTTAGGGTTAGGGTTAGGGTTAGGGTTAGGGGTTAGGGTTAGGGTTAGGGTTAGATTTAGGGGTTAGGTTTAGGGTTAGGGTTTGGGGTTATGGTTAGGGTTAGAGTTAGGGTTAGGGGCTTAGGGTTAGGGTTAGGGTTAGGGTTAGGGGTTAGGGTTAGGGTTATATCAATTTTCAGTTTTCCTGTTATAATAATTGAACAGGCGACACGTATGTGAATTAGTTTATAAAGTTGTGCTTTGCATTTCTGTTCTTTCGATGGAAACATGTTCCTGTGCTGTACAATGTGATATATCACTTTTCAGTTTTCCTGTTATAATAATTGAACAGGCGACATGTATGTGAATTACTTTACAAAGTTGTGCTTTGTGTTTCTGTTCTTTCTTTGGAAACTTGTTTCTGTGCCATACAGTGCGAGATAACACTTTTCGGTTTCCCTGTATTCCTAATTGAGCGAGGGACACATTTGTGATTTACTTGACAAAATAGTGCTTTGGATTTCTGTTCTTCGGTTGGAAACTTGTTCCTGTGCTGTACAATGTGATACATCACTTTTCAGTTTTCCTTTTATAATAATTGAACAGGCAACACGTACGTGAATTAGTTTACAAAGTTGTGCTTTGCGTTTCCGTTCTTTCGATGGAAACATGTTCCTGTGCTGTACAGTGCGCTATATCACTTTTCAGTTTTCCTGTTATAATAATTGAGCAGGCGACGTGTATGTGAATTAGTTTACAGAGTTGTGGTTTACGTTTCTGTTCTTTCTTTGGAAACTTGTTTCTGTGCCATAGAGTGTGAGATAACACTTTTTGGTTTTCCTGTATTCCTAATTGAGCGAGTGACACACATGTGATTCAGTTTACAAAGTAGTGCTTTTCATGTATGGTCTTTCGTTGGAAACTTGTTCCTGTTAGGAACAAGTTGGGGATATGGTTAGGGTTACGGTTAGGGTTAGGGTTAGGGTTAGGGTTAGGGTTATATCAATTTTCAGTTTTCCTGTTATAATAATTGAACAGGCGACACGTATGTGAATTAGTTTACAAAGTTGTGCTTTGCATTTCTGTTCTTTCGATGGAAACATGTTCCTGTGCTGTACAATGTGATATATCACTTTTCAGTTTTCCTGTTATAATAATTGAACAGGCAACACGTATGTGAATTAGTTTACAAAGTTGTGCTTTGCGTTTCTGTTCTTTCGATGGAAACATGTTCCTGTGCTGTACAGTGCGTTATATCACTTTTCAGTTTTCCTGTTATAATAATTGAACAGGCGACATGTATGTGAATTACTTTACAAAGTTGTGCTTTGTGTTTCTGTTCTTTCTTTGGAAACTTGTTTCTGTGCCATACAGTGCGAGATAACACTTTTCGGTTTTCCTGTATTCCTAATTGAGCGAGTGACACACATGTGATTCAGTTTACAAAGTAGTGCTTTTCATTTACGTTCTTTCGTTGGAAACGTGTTCCTGTTAGGAACAAGTTAGGGATAGGGTTAGGATTAGGGTTAGGTTAGGGCTGGGTAAGGGATATGGTTAGGGTTACGGTTAGGGTTAGGGTTAGGGTTAGGGGTTAGGGTTAGGGTTAGGGTTATATCACTTTTCAGTTTTCTTGTTATAATAATTGAACAGGCGACACGTATGTGAATTAGTTTACAGAGTTGTGCTTTGCGTTTCTGTTCTTTCGATGGAAACTTTTTTCTGTGCTGTACAGTGCGTTATATCACTTTTCAGTTTTCCTGTTTTAATAATTGAACAGGCAACACGTATGTGAATTAGTTTACAAAGTTGTGCTTTGCGTTTCCGATCTTTCGATGGAAACATGTTCCTGTGCTGTACAGTTCGCTATATCACTTTTCAGTTTTCCTGTTATAATAATTGAACGGGCGACACGTATGTGATTTAGTTTCCAAAGTTGTGCTTTGCGTTTCTGTTCTTTCGATGGAAATTTGTTTCTGTGCCATACACAGCAAGATAACACTTTTCGGTTTTCCTGTATTCCTAATTGAGCGAGTGACACACATGTGATCCAGTTTTCAAAGTAGTGCTTTTCATTTACGTTCTTTCGTTGGAAACTTGTTCCTGTTAAGAACAAGTTAGGGATATGGTTAGGGTCACGGTTAGGGTTAGGGTTAGGGTTTGGGTTAGGGGTTAGGGTTAGGGTTAGGGTTAGATTTAGGGGTTAGGTTTAGGGTTAGGGTTTGGGGTTATGGTTAGGGTTAGAGTTAGGGTTAGGGGCTTAGGGTTAGGGTTAGGGTTAGGGGTTAGGGTTAGGGTTATATCAATTTTCAGTTTTCCTGTTATAATAATTGAACAGGCGACACGTATGTGAATTAGTTTACAAAGTTGTGCTTTGCATTTCTGTTCTTTCGATGGAAACATGTTCCTGTGCTGTACAATGTGATATATCACTTTTCAGTTTTCCTGTTATAATAATTGAACAGGCAACACGTATGTGAATTAGTTTACTAAGTTGTGCTTTGCGTTTCTGTTCTTTCGATGGAAACATGTTCCTGTGCTGTACGGTGCGTTATATCACTTTTCAGTTTTCCTGTAATAATAATTGAACAGGCGACATGTATGTGAATTACTTTACAAAGTTGTGCTTTGTGTTTCTGTTCTTTCTTTGGAAACTTGTTTCTGTGCCATACAGTGCGAGATAACACTTTTCGGTTTCCCTGTATTCCTAATTGAGCGAGGGACACACATGTGATTTACTTGACAAAGTAGTGCTTTGGATTTCTGTTCTTCGGTTGGAAACTTGTTCCTGTGCTGTACAATGTCATATATCACTTTTCAGTTTTCCTTTTATAATAATTGAACAGGCAACACGTACGTGAATTAGTTTACAAAGTTGTGCTTTGCGTTTCTGTTCTTTCGATGGAAACATGTTCCTGTGCTGTACAGTGCGCTATATCACTTTTCAGTTTTCCTGCTATAATAATTGAGCAGGCGACATGTATGTGAATTAGTTTACAGAGTTGTGCTTTACGTTTCTGTTCTTTCTTTGGAAACTTGTTTCGGTGCCATAGAGTGTGAGATAACAGTTTTTGGTTTTCCTGTATTCCTAATTGAGCGAGTGACACACATGTGATTCAGTTTACAAAGTAGTGCTTTTCATGTATGGTCTTTCGTTGGAAACTTGTTCCTGTTAGGAACAAGTTGGGGATATGGTTACGGTTACGGTTAGGGTTAGGGTTAGGGTTAGGGTTAGGGTTAGGGTTAGGGTTAGGGTTACGGTTAGGGTTAGGGATAGGGTTAGGGTTAGGTGTTAGGGTTAGGGTTAGGGTTATATCTCTTTTCAGTTTTCCTGTTATAATAATTGAACAGGCGACACATATGTGAATTAGTTTACAAAGTTGTGCTTTGCGTTTCTGTTCTTTCTTTGGAAACTTGTTTCTGTACCGTACAGAGCGAGATAACACTTTTCGGTTTTCCTGTATTCCTAATTGAGCGAGTGACACACATGTGATTCAGTTTACAAAGTAGTGCTTTTCATTTACGTTTTTTCGTTGGAAACTTGTTCCTGTTAGGAACAAGTTAGGGTTAGGGTTAGGGTTAGGGTTAGGGGTTAGGGTTAGGGTTAGGGTTAGGGTTAGGGTTAGGGGTTAGGGTTAGGGTTAGGGTTAGGGTTAGGGTTAGGGGTTAGGGTTAGGGTTAGGGTTAGGGTTAGGGTTAGGGGTTAGGGTTAGGGTTAGGGTTAGGGTTAGGGTAAGGGGTTAGGGTTAGGGTTAGGGTTAGGGTTAGGGTTAGGGTTAGGGGCTTTGGGTTAGGGCTAGGGTTATATCACTTTTCAGTTTTCCTGTTATAATAATTGAACAGGTGACACGTATGTGAATTAGTTTACAAAGTTGTGCTTTGCGTTTCTGTTCTTTCGATGCAAACATGTTCCTGTGATGAACAGTGCGTTATATCACTTTTCAGTTTTCCTGTTATAATAATTGAACAGGCGACATGTATGTGAATTAGTTTACAAAGTTGTGCTGTGCGTTTCTGTTCTTTCTTTAGAAATTTGTTTCTGTGCCATACAGTGCGAGATAACACATTTCGGTTTCCCTGTATTCCTAATTGAGCGAGGGACACACATGTGATTTACTTGACAAAGTAGTGCTTTGGATTTCTGTTCTTCGGTTGGAAACTTTTTTCTGTGCTGTACAGTGTGATATATCACTTTTAATTTTTCCTGTTGTAATAATTGAACGGGCGACACGTATGTGATTTAGTTTCCAAAGTTGTGCTTTGCCTTTCTGTTCTTTCGATGGAAACTTGTTTCTGTGCCGTCCAGAGCAAGATAACACTTTTCGGTTTTCCTGTATTCCTAATTGAGCGAGTGACACACAAGTGATTCAGTTTACAAAGTAGTGCTTTTTATTTATGTTCTTTCGTTGGAAACTTGTTCCTGCTAGGAACAAGTTAGGGTTAGGGTTAGGGTTAGGGTTAGTTTAGGGCTGGGTAAGGAATATGGTTAGGGTTACGGTTAGGGTTAGGGTTAGTGTTAGGGGTTAGGGTTAGGGTTAGGGTTAGGGTTAGGGTGATGGGTTAGGGTTAGGGTTAGGGTTAGGGGCTTAGGGTTAGGGTTAGGTTTAGGGTTATATCAATTTTCAGTTTTCCTGTTATAATAATTGAACAGGCAACACGTATGTGAATTAGTTTACAAAGTTGTGCTTTGCGTTTCTGTTCTTTCGATGGAAACATGTTCCTGTGCTGTACAGTGCGTTATATCACTTTTCAGTTTTCCTGTTATAATAATTGAACAGGCGACATGTATGTGAATTACTTTACAAAGTTGTGCTTTGGGTTTCTATTCTTTCTTTGGAAACTTGTTTCTGTGCCATACAGTGCGAGATAACACTTTTCGGTTTCCCTGTATTCCTAATTGAGCGAGGGACACACATGTGATTTACTTGACAAAGTAGTGCTTTGGATTTCTGTTCTTCGGTTGGAAACTTGTTCCTGTGCTGTACAATGTGATATATCACTTTTCAGTTTTCCTGTTATAATAATTGAACAGGCAACACGTATATGAATTAGTTTACAAAGTTGTGCTTTGTGTTTCACTTCTTTCGATGGAAATATGTTCCTGTGTTGTGCAGTGCGCTATATCACTTTTCAGTTTTCCTGTTACAATAATTGAACAGGCGACATGTATGTGAATTAGTTTACAAAGTTGTGCTTTGCGTTTCTGTTCTTTCTTTGGAAACTTGTTTCTGTGCCATACAGTGCGAGATAACACTTTTTGGTTTTCCTGTATTCCTAATTGAGCGAGTGACACACATGTGATTCACTTTACAAAGTAGTGCTTTTCATGTACGGTCTTTCGTTGGAAACTTGTTCCTGTTAGGAACAAGTTAGGGATATGGTTAGGGTTACGGTTAGGGTTAGGGTTAGGGTTAGGGTTAGGGTTACGGTTACGGTTAGGGTTAGGGATAGGGTTAGGGTTAGGGTTAGGGGTTAGGGTTAAGGTTAGGGTTATATCTCTTTTCAGTTTTCCTGTTATAATAATTGAACAGGCGACATGTATGTGAATTAGTTTACAAAGTTGTGCTTTGCGTTTCTGTTCTTTCTTTGGAAACTTGTTTCTGTGCCATACAGTGCGAGATAACACTTTTCGGTTTCCCCGTATTCCTAATTGAGCGAGGGACACACATGTGATTTACTTGACAAAGTAGTGCTTTGTGTTTCTGTTCTTCGGTTGGAAACTTGTTTCTGTGCTGTACAGTGTGATATATCACTTTTCAGTTTTCCTGTTGTAATAATTGAACGGGCGACACGTATGTGATTTAGTTTCCAAAGTTGTGCTTTGCGTTTCTGTCTTTCGATGGAAACTTGTTTCTGTGCAGTACAGTGCGAGATAACACTTTTCGGTTTTCCTGTATTCCTAATTGAGCGAGTGACACACATGTGATTCAGTTTACAAAGTAGTGCTTTTCATTTACGATCTTTCGTTGGAAACGTGTTCCTGTTAGGAACAAGTTAGGGATAGGGTTAGGGTTAGGGTTAGGTTAGGGCTGGGTAAGGGATATGGTTAGGGTTACGGTTAGGGATAGGGTTAGGATTAGGGGTTAGGGTTAGGGTTAGGGTTAGGGTTAGGGTTAGGATTAGGGTTAGGGGCTTTGGGTTAGGGTTAGGGTTATATCACTTTTCAGTTTTCCTGTTATAATAATTGAACAGGCGACACGTATGTGAATTAGTTTACAAAGTTGTGCTTTGCGTTTCTGTTCTTTCGATGGAAACTTTTTTCTGTGCTGTACAGTGCGTTATATCACTTTTCAGTTTTCCTGTTTTAATAATTGAACAGGCAACACGTATGTGAATTAGTTTACAAAGTTGTGCTTTGCGTTTCCGATCTTTCGATGGAAACATGTTCCTGTGCTGTACAGTTCGCTATATCACTTTTCAGTTTTCCTGTTATAATAATTGAAGAGTCGACATGTATTTGAATTAGTTTACAGAGTTGTGCTTTGCATTTCTGTTCTTTCTTTGGAAACTTGTTTCTGTGCCATACAGTGCGAGATAACACTTTTCGGTTTCCCTGTATTCCTAATTGAGCGAGGGACACACATGTGATTTACTTGACAAAGTAGTGCTTTGGATTTCTGTTCTTCGGTTGGAAACTTGTTTCTGTGCTATACAGTGTGATATATCACTTTTCAGTTTTCCTGTTGTAATAATTGAACGGGCGAGACGTATGTGACTGAGTTTCCAAAGTTGTGCTTTGTGTTTCTGTTCTTTCGATGGAAATTTGTTTCTGTGCCATACAGAGCGAGATAACACTTTTCGGTTTTCCTGTATTCCTAATTGAGCGAGTGACACACATGTGATCAAGTTTTCAAAGTAGTGCTTTTCATTTACGTTCTTTCGTTGGAAACTTGTTCCTGTTAGGAACAAGTTAGGGATATGGTTAGGGTCACGGTTAGGTTTAGGGTTAGGGGTAGGGGTTAGGGTTAGGGTTAGGGTTAGATTTAGGGGTTAGGTTTAGGGTTAGGGTTTGGGGTTATGGTTAGGGTTAGAGTTAGGGTTAGGGGCTTAGGGTTAGGGTTAGGGTTAGGGTTAGGGGTTAGGGTTAGGGTTATATCACTTTTCAGTTTTCCTGTTATAATAATTGAACAGGCGACACGTATGTGAATTAGTTTACAAAGTTGTGCTTTGCCGTTCTGTTCTTTCGATGGAAACTTGTTTCTGTGCTGTACAGTGCGAGAAAACACTTTTCAGTTTTCCTGTATTCCTAATTGAGCGAGCGACACACAGGTGATTCCGTTTAAAAGTAGTGCTTTGCTTTTCTGTTCTTTCGTTGGAAACTTGTTCTTGTGCTGTACAGTGAGATATATCACTTTTCAGTTTTCCTTTATTCCTAATGGAGCGAGCGACACACATGTGATTTAGTTTACAAATTAGAGATTTTCTTTTGTGTTCTTTCATTTGAAACTTGTTCCTGTGCTGTACCATGTGATATATCACTTTTCAGTTTTCCTTTTATAATAATTGAACAGGCGACACGTATGTGAATTAGTTTACAAAGTTGTGCTTTGCGTTTCTGTTCTTTCGATGGAAACATGTTCCTGTGCTGTACAGTGCGTTATATCACTTTTCAGTTTTCCTGTTATAATAATTGAACAGGCGACATGTATGTGAATTAGTTTAAAAAGGTTTGCTTTGCGTTTCTGTTCTTTCTTTGGAAACTTGTTTCTGTGCCATACAGTGCGAGATAACACTTTTCGGTTTCCCTGTATTCCTAATTGAGCGAGGGACACACATGTGATTTAATTGACAAAGTAGTGCTTTGGATTTCTGTTCTTCGGTTGGAAACTTGTTTCTGTGCTGTACAGTGTGATATATCACTTTTCAGTTTTCCTGTTGTAATAATTGAACGGGCGACACGTATGTGATTTAGTACCACAGTTGTGCTTTGCGTTTCTGTCTTTCGATGGAAACTTGTTTCTGTGCCGTACAGTGCGAGATAACACTTTTCGGTTTTCCTGTATTCCTAATTGAGCGAGTGACTCACAGGTGATTCCGTTTAAAAGTAGTGCTTTTCATTTACGTTCTTTCGTTGGAAACTTGTTCCTGTTAGGAACAAGTTAGGGTTAGGGTTAGGGTTAGGGTTAGGTTAGGGCTGAGTAATGGATATGGTTAGGGTTACGGTTAGGGTTAGGGTTAGGGTTAGGGTTAGGGGTTAGGGTTACGGTTAGGGGCTTATGGTTAGGGTTAGGGTTAGGGATAGTTGTTAGTGTTAGGGTTAGGGTTAGGGTTAGGGGCTTTGGGTTAGGGTTAGGGTTATATCACTTTTCAGTTTTCCTGTTATAATAATTGAACAGGCGACACGTATGTGAATTAGTTTACAAAGTTGTGCTTTGCGTTTCTGTTCTTTCGATGGAAACATTTTTCGGTGCTGTACAGTGCGTTATATCACTTTTCAGTTTTCCTGTTTTAATAATTGAACAGGCAACACGTATGTGAATTACTTTACAAAGTTGTGCTTTGCGTTTCCGATCTTTCGATGGAAGTATGTTCCTGTGCTGTACAGTGCGCTATATCACTTTTTAGTTTTCCTGTTATAATAATTGAACAGGCGACATGTATTTGAATTAGTTTACAGAGTTGTGCTTTGCGTTTCTGTTCTTTCTTTGGAAACTTGTTTCTGTGCCATACAGTGCGAGATAACACTTTTCGGTTTCCCTGTATTCCTAATTGAGCGAGGGACACACATGTGATTTACTTGACAAAGTAGTGCTTTGGATTTCTGTTCTTCAGTTGGAAACTTGTTTCTGTGCTATACAGTGTGATATATCACTTTTCAGTTTTCCTGTTGTAATAATTGAATGGACGACACGTATGTGATTTAGTTTCCAAAGTTGTGCTTTGCGTTTCTGTTCTTTCGATGGAAACTTGTTTCTGTGCCATACAGAGCGAGATAACACTTTTAGGTTTTCCTGTATTCCTAATTGAGCGAGTGACACACATGTGATTCAGTTTACAATGTAGTGCTTTTCATTTACGTTCTTTCCTTGGAAACTTGTTCCTGTTAGGAACAAGTTAGGGATAGGGTTAGGGTTAGGGTTAGTTTAGGGCTGGGTAAGGGATATGGTTAGGGTTACGGTTAGGGTTAGGGTTAGGGTTAGGGGTTAGGGTTAGGGTTAGGGTTAGGGTTAGGGGTTAGGGTTAGGGTTAGGGTTAGGGTTAGGGGTTTAGGGTTAGGGTTAGGGTTAGGGTTATATCACTTTTCAGTTTTCCTGTTATAATAATTGAACAGGCGACACGTATGTGAATTAGTTTACAAAGTTGTGCTTTGCTGTTCTGTTCTTTCGATGGAAACTTGTTTCTGTGCCGTACAGTGCGAGATAACACTTTTCGGTTTTCCTGTATTCCTAATTGAGCGAGTGACACACAGGTGATTCAGTTTACAAAGTAGTGTTTTTTTTGTACGGTCTTTCGTTGGAAACTTGTTCCTGTTAGTAACAAGTTAGGGATATGGTTAGGGTTACGGTTAGGGTTAGGGTTAGGGTTAGGGTTAGGGTTAGGGTTAGGGGTTAGGGTTAGGGTTAGGGTTATATCACTTTTCTGTTTTCCTGTTATAATAATTGAACAGGCGACACATATGTGAATTAGTTTACAAAGTTGGGCTTTGCGTTTCTGTTCTTTCAATGGAAACTTGTTTCTGTGCTGTACAGTGCGAGAAAACACTTTTCAGTTTTACTGTATTCCTAATTTAGCGAGCGACACACAGGTGATTCCGTTTAAAAGTAGTGCTTTGCTTTTCTGTTCTTTCGTTGGAAACTTGTTCTTGTGCTGTACAGTGAGATATATCACTTTTCAGTTTTCCTTTATTCCTAATGGAGCGAGCGACACATATGTGATTTAGTTTACAAATTAGAGATTTTCTTTTGTGTTCTTTCATTTGAAACTTGTTCCTGTGCTGTACCATGTGATATATCACTTTTCAGTTTTCCTTTTATAATAATTGAACAGGCGACACGTATGTGAATTAGTTTACAAAGTTGTGCTTTGGGTTTCTATTCTTTCTTTGGAAACTTGTTTCTGTGCCATACAGTGCGAGATAACACTTTTCGGTTTCCCTGTATTCCTAATTGAGCGAGGGACACACATGTGATTTACTTGACAAAGTAGTGCTTTGGATTTCTGTTCTTCGGTTGGAAACTTGTTCCTGTGCTGTACAATGTGATATATCACTTTTCAGTTTTCCTGTTATAATAATTGAACAGGCAACACGTATATGAATTAGTTTACAAAGTTGTGCTTTGTGTTTCACTTCTTTCGATGGAAATATGTTCCTGTGTTGTGCAGTGCGCTATATCACTTTTCAGTTTTCCTGTTACAATAATTGAACAGGCGACATGTATGTGAATTAGTTTACAAAGTTGTGCTTTGCGTTTCTGTTCTTTCTTTGGAAACTTGTTTCTGTGCCATACAGTGCGAGATAACACTTTTTGGTTTTCCTGTATTCCTAATTGAGCGAGTGACACACATGTGATTCACTTTACAAAGTAGTGCTTTTCATGTACGGTCTTTCGTTGGAAACTTGTTCCTGTTAGGAACAAGTTAGGGATATGGTTAGGGTTACGGTTAGGGTTAGGGTTAGGGTTAGGGTTACGGTTACGGTTAGGGTTAGGGATAGGGTTAGGGTTAGGGTTAGGGGTTAGGGTTAGGGTTAGGGTTATATCTCTTTTCAGTTTTCCTGTTATAATAATTGAACAGGCGACATGTATGTGAATTAGTTTACAAAGTTGTGCTTTGCGTTTCTGTTCTTTCTTTGGAAACTTGTTTCTGTGCCATACAGTGCGAGATAACACTTTTCGGTTTCCCCGTATTCCTAATTGAGCGAGGGACACACATGTGATTTACTTGACAAAGTAGTGCTTTGTGTTTCTGTTCTTCGGTTGGAAACTTGTTTCTGTGCTGTACAGTGTGATATATCACTTTTCAGTTTTCCTGTTGTAATAATTGAACGGGCGACACGTATGTGATTTAGTTTCCAAAGTTGTGCTTTGCGTTTCTGTCTTTCGATGGAAACTTGTTTCTGTGCAGTACAGTGCGAGATAACACTTTTCGGTTTTCCTGTATTCCTAATTGAGCGAGTGACACACATGTGATTCAGTTTACAAAGTAGTGCTTTTCATTTACGTTCTTTCGTTGGAAACGTGTTCCTGTTAGGAACAAGTTAGGGATAGGGTTAGGGTTAGGGTTAGGTTAGGGCTGGGTAAGGGATATGGTTAGGGTTACGGTTAGGGATAGGGTTAGGATTAGGGGTTAGGGTTAGGGTTAGGGTTAGGGTTAGGGGCTTAGGGTTAGGGTTAGGGTTAGGGATAGTTGTTAGTGTTAGGGTTAGGGTTAGGGTTAGGGTTAGGATTAGGGTTAGGGGCTTTGGGTTAGGGTTAGGGTTATATCACTTTTCAGTTTTCCTGTTATAATAATTGAACAGGCGACACGTATGTGAATTAGTTTACAAAGTTGTGCTTTGCGTTTCTGTTCTTTCGATGGAAACTTTTTTCTGTGCTGTACAGTGCGTTATATCACTTTTCAGTTTTCCTGTTTTAATAATTGAACAGGCAACACGTATGTGAATTAGTTTACAAAGTTGTGCTTTGCGTTTCCGATCTTTCGATGGAAACATGTTCCTGTGCTGTACAGTTCGCTATATCACTTTTCAGTTTTCCTGTTATAATAATTGAAGAGTCGACATGTATTTGAATTAGTTTACAGAGTTGTGCTTTGCGTTTCTGTTCTTTCTTTGGAAACTTGTTTCTGTGCCATACAGTGCGAGATAACACTTTTCGGTTTCCCTGTATTCCTAATTGAGCGAGGGACACACATGTGATTTACTTGACAAAGTAGTGCTTTGGATTTCTGTTCTTCGGTTGGAAACTTGTTTCTGTGCTATACAGTGTGATCTATCACTTTTCAGTTTTCCTGTTGTAATAATTGAACGGGCGAGACGTATGTGACTGAGTTTCCAAAGTTGTGCTTTGTGTTTCTGTTCTTTCGATGGAAATTTGTTTCTGTGCCATACAGAGCGAGATAACACTTTTCGGTTTTCCTGTATTCCTAATTGAGCGAGTGACACACATGTGATCAAGTTTTCAAAGTAGTGCTTTTCATTTACGTTCTTTCTTTGGAAACTTGTTCCTGTTAGGAACAAGTTAGGGATATGGTTAGGGTCACGGTTAGGGTTAGGGTTAGGGGTAGGGGTTAGGGTTAGGGTTAGGGTTAGATTTAGGGGTTAGGTTTAGGGTTAGGGTTTGGGGTTATGGTTAGGGTTAGAGTTAGGGTTAGGGGCTTAGGGTTAGGGTTAGGGTTAGGGTTAGGGGTTAGGGTTAGGGTTATATCACTTTTCAGTTTTCTGTTATAATAATTGAACAGGCGACACGTATGTGAATTAGTTTACAAAGTTGTGCTTTGCCGTTCTGTTCTTTCGATGGAAACTTGTTTCTGTGCTGTACAGTGCGAGAAAACACTTTTCAGTTTTCCTGTATTCCTAATTGAGCGAGCGACACACAGGTGATTCCGTTTAAAAGTAGTGCTTTGCTTTTCTGTTCTTTCGTTGGAAACTTGTTCTTGTGCTGTACAGTGAGATATATCACTTTTCAGTTTTCCTTTATTCCTAATGGAGCGAGCGACACACATGTGATTTAGTTTACAAATTAGAGATTTTCTTTTGTGTTCTTTCATTTGAAACTTGTTCCTGTGCTGTACCATGTGATATATCACTTTTCAGTTTTCCTTTTATAATAATTGAACAGGCGACACGTATGTGAATTAGTTTACAAAGTTGTGCTTTGCGTTTCTGTTCTTTCGATGGAAACATGTTCCTGTGCTGTACAGTGCGTTATATCACTTTTCAGTTTTCCTGTTATAATAATTGAACAGGCGACATGTATGTGAATTAGTTTAAAAAGGTTTGCTTTGCGTTTCTGTTCTTTCTTTGGAAACTTGTTTCTGTGCCATACAGTGCGAGATAACACTTTTCGGTTTCCCTGTATTCCTAATTGAGCGAGGGACACACATGTGATTTAATTGACAAAGTAGTGCTTTGGATTTCTGTTCTTCGGTTGGAAACTTGTTTCTGTGCTGTACAGTGTGATATATCACTTTTCAGTTTTCCTGTTGTAATAATTGAACGGGCGACACGTATGTGATTTAGTACCACAGTTGTGCTTTGCGTTTCTGTCTTTCGATGGAAACTTGTTTCTGTGCCGTACAGTGCGAGATAACACTTTTCGGTTTTCCTGTATTCCTAATTGAGCGAGTGACTCACAGGTGATTCCGTTTAAAAGTAGTGCTTTTCATTTACGTTCTTTCGTTGGAAACTTGTTCCTGTTAGGAACAAGTTAGGGTTAGGGTTAGGGTTAGGGTTAGGGTTAGGTTAGGGCTGAGTAATGGATATGGTTAGGGTTACGGTTAGGGTTAGGGTTAGGGTTAGGGGTTAGGGTTACGGTTAGGGGCTTATGGTTAGGGTTAGGGTTAGGGATAGTTGTTAGTGTTAGGGTTAGGGTTAGGGTTAGGGGCTTTGGGTTAGGGTTAGGGTTATATCACTTTTCAGTTTTCCTGTTATAATAATTGAACAGGCGACACGTATGTGAATTAGTTTACAAAGTTGTGCTTTGCGTTTCTGTTCTTTCGATGGAAACATTTTTCGGTGCTGTACAGTGCGTTATATCACTTTTCAGTTTTCCTGTTTTAATAATTGAACAGGCAACACGTATGTGAATTACTTTACAAAGTTGTGCTTTGCGTTTCCGATCTTTCGATGGAAATATGTTCCTGTGCTGTACAGTGCGCTATATCACTTTTTAGTTTTCCTGTTATAATAATTGAACAGGCGACATGTATTTGAATTAGTTTACAGAGTTGTGCTTTGCGTTTCTGTTCTTTCTTTGGAAACTTGTTTCTGTGCCATACAGTGCGAGATAACACTTTTCGGTTTCCCTGTATTCCTAATTGAGCGAGGGACACACATGTGATTTACTTGACAAAGTAGTGCTTTGGATTTCTGTTCTTCAGTTGGAAACTTGTTTCTGTGCTATACAGTGTGATATATCACTTTTCAGTTTTCCTGTTGTAATAATTGAATGGGCGACACGTATGTGATTTAGTTTCCAAAGTTGTGCTTTGCGTTTCTGTTCTTTCGATGGAAACTTGTTTCTGTGCCATACAGAGCGAGATAACACTTTTAGGTTTTCCTGTATTCCTAATTGAGCGAGTGACACACATGTGATTCAGTTTACAAAGTAGTGCTTTTCATTTACGTTCTTTCCTTGGAAACTTGTTCCTGTTAGGAACAAGTTAGGGATAGGGTTAGGGTTAGGGTTAGTTTAGGGCTGTGTAAGGGATATGGTTAGGGTTACGGTTAGGGTTAGGGTTAGGGTTAGGGGTTAGGGTTAGGGTTAGGGTTAGGGTTAGGGGTTAGGGTTAGGGTTAGGGTTAGGGTTAGGGGTTTAGGGTTAGGGTTAGGGTTAGGGTTATATCACTTTTCAGTTTTCCTGTTATAATAATTGAACAGGCGACACGTATGTGAATTAGTTTACAAAGTTGTGCTTTGCTGTTCTGTTCTTTCGATGGAAACTTGTTTCTGTGCCGTACAGTGCGAGATAACACTTTTCGGTTTTCCTGTATTCCTAATTGAGCGAGTGACACACAGGTGATTCAGTTTACAAAGTAGTGTTTTTTTTGTACGGTCTTTCGTTGGAAACTTGTTCCTGTTAGTAACAAGTTAGGGATATGGTTAGGGTTAGGGTTAGGGTTAGGGTTAGGGTTAGGGTTAGGGTTAGGGGTTAGGGTTAGGGTTAGGGTTATATCACTTTTCTGTTTTCCTGTTATAATAATTGAACAGGCGACACATATGTGAATTAGTTTACAAAGTTGGGCTTTGCGTTTCTGTTCTTTCAATGGAAACTTGTTTCTGTGCTGTACAGTGCGAGAAAACACTTTTCAGTTTTACTGTATTCCTAATTTAGCGAGCGACACACAGGTGATTCCGTTTAAAAGTAGTGCTTTGCTTTTCTGTTCTTTCGTTGGAAACTTGTTCTTGTGCTGTACAGTGAGATATATCACTTTTCAGTTTTCCTTTATTCCTAATGGAGCGAACGACACATATGTGATTTAGTTTACAAATTAGAGATTTTCTTTTGTGTTCTTTCATTTGAAACTTGTTCCTGTGCTGTACCATGTGATATATCACTTTTCAGTTTTCCTTTTATAATAATTGAACAGGCGACACGTATGTGAATTAGTTTACAAAGTTGTGCTTTGCGTTTCTGTTCTTTCGATGGAAACATGTTCCTGTGCTGTACAGTGCGTTATATCACTTTTCAGTTTTCCTGTTATAATAATTGAACAGGCGACATGTATGTGAATTAGTTTAAAAAGGTGTGCTTTGCGTTTCTGTTCTTTCTTTGGAAACTTGTTTCTGTGCCATACAGTGCGAGATAACACTTTTCGGTTTCCCTGTATTCCTAATTGAGCGAGGGACACACATGTGATTTAATTGACAAAGTAGTGCTTTGGATTTCTGTTCTTCGGTTGGAAACTTGTTTCTGTGCTGTACAGTGTGATATATCACTTTTCAGTTTTCCTGTTGTAATAATTGAACGGGCGACACGTATGTGATTTAGTTTCCACAGTTGTGCTTTGCGTTTCTGTCTTTCGATGGAAACTTGTTTCTGTGCCGTACAGTGCGAGATAACACTTTTCTGTTTTCCTGTAATCCTAATTGAGCGAGTGACACACATGTGATTCAGTTTACAAAGTAGTGCTTTTCATTTACGTTCTTTCCTTGGAAACTTGTTCCTGTTAGGAACAAGTTAGGGATATGGTTAGGGTCACGGTTAGGGTTAGGGTTAGGGTTAGGGGTTAGGGTTAGGGTTAGGGTTAGTGTTAGAGGTTAGGTTTAGGGTTAGGGTTTGGGGTTAGGGTTAGGGTTAGAGTTAGGGTTAGGGGCTTAGGGTTAGGGTTAGGGTTAGGGTTAGGGGTTAGGGTTAGGGTTATATCACTTTTCAGTTTTCCTGTTATAATAATTGAACAGGCGACACGTATGTGAATTAGTTTACAAAGTTGTGCTTTGCGTTTCTGTTCTTTCGATGGAAACATTTTCCTGTGATGAACAGTGCGTTATATCACTTTTCAGTTTTCCTGTTATAATAATTGAACAGGCGACATGTATGTGAATTAGTTTACAAAGTTGTGCTTTGCGTTTCTGTTCTTTCTTTGGAAACTTGTTTCTGTGCCATACAGTGCGAGATAACACTTTTCGGTTTCCCCGTATTCCTAATTGAGCGAGTGACACACACGTGATTCAGTTTACAAAGTAGTGCTTTTCATTTACGTTCTTTCGTTGGAAACGTGTTCCTGTTAGGAACAAGTTAGGGATAGGGTTAGGATTAGGGTTAGGTTAGGGCTGGGTAAGGGATATGGTTAGGGTTACGGTTAGGGTTAGGGTTAGGGTTAGGAGTTACGGTTAGGGTTAGGGTTATATCACTTTTCAGTTTTCTTGTTATAATAATTGAACAGGCGACACGTATGTGAATTAGTTTACAGAGTTGTGCTTTGCGTTTCTGTTCTTTCGATGGAAACTTTTTTCTGTGCTGTATAGTGCGTTATATCACTTTTTAGTTTTCCTGTTTTAATAATTGAACAGGCAACACGTATGTGAATTAGTTTACAAAGTTGTGCTTTGCGTTTCCGATCTTTCGATGGAAACATGTTCCTGTGCTGTACAGTTCGCTATATCACTTTTCAGTTTTCCTGTTATAATAATTGAACAGGCGACATGTATTTGAATTAGTTTACAGAGTTGTGCTTTGCCTTTCTGTTCTTTCTTTGGAAACTTGTATCTGTGCCATACAGTGCGAGATAACACTTTTCGGTTTCCCTGTATTCCTAATTGAGCGAGGGACACACATGTGATTTACTTGACAAAGTAGTGCTTTGGATTTCTGTTCTTCGGTTAGAAACTTGTTTCTGTGCTATACAGTGTAATATAACACTTTTCAGTTTTCCTGTTGTAATAATTGAACGGGCGACACGTATGTGATTTAGTTTCCAAAGTTGTGCTTTGTGTTTCTGTTCTTTCGATGGAAATTTGTTTCTGTGCCATACAGAGCAAGATAACACTTTTCGGTTTTCCTGTATTCCTAATTGAGCGAGTGACACACATGTGATCCAGTTTTCAAAGTAGTGCTTTTCATTTACGTTCTTTCGTTGGAAACTTGTTCCTGTTAGGAACAAGTTAGGGATATGGTTAGGGTCACGGTTAGGGTTAGGGTTAGGGGTAGGGGTTAGGGTTAGGGTTAGGGTTAGATTTAGGGGTTAGGTTTAGGGTTAGGGTTTGGGGTTATGGTTAGGGTTAGAGTTAGGGTTAGGGGCTTAGGGTTAGGGTTAGGGTTAGGGTTAGGGGTTAGGGTTAGGGTTATATCACTTTTCAGTTTTCTGTTATAATAATTGAACAGGCGACACGTATGTGAATTAGTTTACAAAGTTGTGCTTTGCCGTTCTGTTCTTTCGATGGAAACTTGTTTCTGTGCTGTACAGTGCGAGAAAACACTTTTCAGTTTTCCTGTATTCCTAATTGAGCGAGCGACACACAGGTGATTCCGTTTAAAAGTAGTGCTTTGCTTTTCTGTTCTTTCGTTGGAAACTTGTTCTTGTGCTGTACAGTGAGATATATCACTTTTCAGTTTTCCTTTATTCCTAATGGAGCGAGCGACACACATGTGATTTAGTTTACAAATTAGAGATTTTCTTTTGTGTTCTTTCATTTGAAACTTGTTCCTGTGCTGTACCATGTGATATATCACTTTTCAGTTTTCCTTTTATAATAATTGAACAGGCGACACGTATGTGAATTAGTTTACAAAGTTGTGCTTTGCGTTTCTGTTCTTTCGATGGAAACATGTTCCTGTGCTGTACAGTGCGTTATATCACTTTTCAGTTTTCCTGTTATAATAATTGAACAGGCGACATGTATGTGAATTAGTTTAAAAAGGTTTGCTTTGCGTTTCTGTTCTTTCTTTGGAAACTTGTTTCTGTGCCATACAGTGCGAGATAACACTTTTCGGTTTCCCTGTATTCCTAATTGAGCGAGGGACACACATGTGATTTAATTGACAAAGTAGTGCTTTGGATTTCTGTTCTTCGGTTGGAAACTTGTTTCTGTGCTGTACAGTGTGATATATCACTTTTCAGTTTTCCTGTTGTAATAATTGAACGGGCGACACGTATGTGATTTAGTACCACAGTTGTGCTTTGCGTTTCTGTCTTTCGATGGAAACTTGTTTCTGTGCCGTACAGTGCGAGATAACACTTTTCGGTTTTCCTGTATTCCTAATTGAGCGAGTGACTCACAGGTGATTCCGTTTAAAAGTAGTGCTTTTCATTTACGTTCTTTCGTTGGAAACTTGTTCCTGTTAGGAACAAGTTAGGGTTAGGTTTAGGGTTAGGGTTAGGGTTAGGTTAGGGCTGAGTAATGGATATGGTTAGGGTTACGGTTAGGGTTAGGGTTAGGGTTAGGGGTTAGGGTTACGGTTAGGGGCTTATGGTTAGGGTTAGGGTTAGGGATAGTTGTTAGTGTTAGGGTTAGGGTTAGGGTTAGGGGCTTTGGGTTAGGGTTAGGGTTATATCACTTTTCAGTTTTCCTGTTATAATAATTGAACAGGCGACACGTATGTGAATTAGTTTACAAAGTTGTGCTTTGCGTTTCTGTTCTTTCGATGGAAACATTTTTCGGTGCTGTACAGTGCGTTATATCACTTTTCAGTTTTCCTGTTTTAATAATTGAACAGGCAACACGTATGTGAATTACTTTACAAAGTTGTGCTTTGCGTTTCCGATCTTTCGATGGAAATATGTTCCTGTGCTGTACAGTGCGCTATATCACTTTTTAGTTTTCCTGTTATAATAATTGAACAGGCGACATGTATTTGAATTAGTTTACAGAGTTGTGCTTTGCGTTTCTGTTCTTTCTTTGGAAACTTGTTTCTGTGCCATACAGTGCGAGATAACACTTTTCGGTTTCCCTGTATTCCTAATTGAGCGAGGGACACACATGTGATTTACTTGACAAAGTAGTGCTTTGGATTTCTGTTCTTCAGTTGGAAACTTGTTTCTGTGCTATACAGTGTGATATATCACTTTTCAGTTTTCCTGTTGTAATAATTGAATGGGCGACACGTATGTGATTTAGTTTCCAAAGTTGTGCTTTGCGTTTCTGTTCTTTCGATGGAAACTTGTTTCTGTGCCATACAGAGCGAGATAACACTTTTAGGTTTTCCTGTATTCCTAATTGAGCGAGTGACACACATGTGATTCAGTTTACAAAGTAGTGCTTTTCATTTACGTTCTTTCCTTGGAAACTTGTTCCTGTTAGGAACAAGTTAGGGATAGGGTTAGGGTTAGGGTTAGTTTAGGGCTGGGTAAGGGATATGGTTAGGGTTACGGTTAGGGTTAGGGTTAGGGTTAGGGGTTAGGGTTAGGGTTAGGGTTAGGGTTAGGGGTTAGGGTTAGGGTTAGGGTTAGGGTTAGGGGTTTAGGGTTAGGGTTAGGGTTAGGGTTATATCACTTTTCAGTTTTCCTGTTATAATAATTGAACAGGCGACACGTATGTGAATTAGTTTACAAAGTTGTGCTTTGCTGTTCTGTTCTTTCGATGGAAACTTGTTTCTGTGCCGTACAGTGCGAGATAACACTTTTCGGTTTTCCTGTATTCCTAATTGAGCGAGTGACACACAGGTGATTCAGTTTACAAAGTAGTGTTTTTTTTGTACGGTCTTTCGTTGGAAACTTGTTCCTGTTAGTAACAAGTTAGGGATATGGTTAGGGTTAGGGTTAGGGTTAGGGTTAGGGTTAGGGTTAGGGGTTAGGGTTAGGGTTAGGGTTATATCACTTTTCTGTTTTCCTGTTATAATAATTGAACAGGCGACACATATGTGAATTAGTTTACAAAGTTGGGCTTTGCGTTTCTGTTCTTTCAATGGAAACTTGTTTCTGTGCTGTACAGTGCGAGAAAACACTTTTCAGTTTTACTGTATTCCTAATTTAGCGAGCGACACACAGGTGATTCCGTTTAAAAGTAGTGCTTTGCTTTTCTGTTCTTTCGTTGGAAACTTGTTCTTGTGCTGTACAGTGAGATATATCACTTTTCAGTTTTCCTTTATTCCTAATGGAGCGAACGACACATATGTGATTTAGTTTACAAATTAGAGATTTTCTTTTGTGTTCTTTCATTTGAAACTTGTTCCTGTGCTGTACCATGTGATATATCACTTTTCAGTTTTCCTTTTATAATAATTGAACAGGCGACACGTATGTGAATTAGTTTACAAAGTTGTGCTTTGCGTTTCTGTTCTTTCGATGGAAACATGTTCCTGTGCTGTACAGTGCGTTATATCACTTTTCAGTTTTCCTGTTATAATAATTGAACAGGCGACATGTATGTGAATTAGTTTAAAAAGGTGTGCTTTGCGTTTCTGTTCTTTCTTTGGAAACTTGTTTCTGTGCCATACAGTGCGAGATAACACTTTTCGGTTTCCCTGTATTCCTAATTGAGCGAGGGACACACATGTGATTTAATTGACAAAGTAGTGCTTTGGATTTCTGTTCTTCGGTTGGAAACTTGTTTCTGTGCTGTACAGTGTGATATATCACTTTTCAGTTTTCCTGTTGTAATAATTGAACGGGCGACACGTATGTGATTTAGTTTCCACAGTTGTGCTTTGCGTTTCTGTCTTTCGATGGAAACTTGTTTCTGTGCCGTACAGTGCGAGATAACACTTTTCTGTTTTCCTGTAATCCTAATTGAGCGAGTGACACACATGTGATTCAGTTTACAAAGTAGTGCTTTTCATTTACGTTCTTTCCTTGGAAACTTGTTCCTGTTAGGAACAAGTTAGGGATATGGTTAGGGTCACGGTTAGGGTTAGGGTTAGGGTTAGGGGTTAGGGTTAGGGTTAGGGTTAGTGTTAGAGGTTAGGTTTAGGGTTAGGGTTTGGGGTTAGGGTTAGGGTTAGAGTTAGGGTTAGGGGCTTAGGGTTAGGGTTAGGGTTAGGGTTAGGGGTTAGGGTTAGGGTTATATCACTTTTCAGTTTTCCTGTTATAATAATTGAACAGGCGACACGTATGTGAATTAGTTTACAAAGTTGTGCTTTGCGTTTCTGTTCTTTCGATGGAAACATTTTCCTGTGATGAACAGTGCGTTATATCACTTTTCAGTTTTCCTGTTATAATAATTGAACAGGCGACATGTATGTGAATTAGTTTACAAAGTTGTGCTTTGCGTTTCTGTTCTTTCTTTGGAAACTTGTTTCTGTGCCATACAGTGCGAGATAACACTTTTCGGTTTCCCCGTATTCCTAATTGAGCGAGTGACACACACGTGATTCAGTTTACAAAGTAGTGCTTTTCATTTACGTTCTTTCGTTGGAAACGTGTTCCTGTTAGGAACAAGTTAGGGATAGGGTTAGGATTAGGGTTAGGTTAGGGCTGGGTAAGGGATATGGTTAGGGTTACGGTTAGGGTTAGGGTTAGGGTTAGGAGTTACGGTTAGGGTTAGGGTTATATCACTTTTCAGTTTTCTTGTTATAATAATTGAACAGGCGACACGTTTGTGAATTAGTTTACAGAGTTGTGCTTTGCGTTTCTGTTCTTTCGATGGAAACTTTTTTCTGTGCTGTATAGTGCGTTATATCACTTTTTAGTTTTCCTGTTTTAATAATTGAACAGGCAACACGTATGTGAATTAGTTTACAAAGTTGTGCTTTGCGTTTCCGATCTTTCGATGGAAACATGTTCCTGTGCTGTACAGTTCGCTATATCACTTTTCAGTTTTCCTGTTATAATAATTGAACAGGCGACATGTATTTGAATTAGTTTACAGAGTTGTGCTTTGCCTTTCTGTTCTTTCTTTGGAAACTTGTATCTGTGCCATACAGTGCGAGATAACACTTTTCGGTTTCCCTGTATTCCTAATTGAGCGAGGGACACACATGTGATTTACTTGACAAAGTAGTGCTTTGGATTTCTGTTCTTCGGTTAGAAACTTGTTTCTGTGCTATACAGTGTAATATAACACTTTTCAGTTTTCCTGTTGTAATAATTGAACGGGCGACACGTATGTGATTTAGTTTCCAAAGTTGTGCTTTGTGTTTCTGTTCTTTCGATGGAAATTTGTTTCTGTGCCATACAGAGCAAGATAACACTTTTCGGTTTTCCTGTATTCCTAATTGAGCGAGTGACACACATGTGATCCAGTTTTCAAAGTAGTGCTTTTCATTTACGTTCTTTCGTTGGAAACTTGTTCCTGTTAGGAACAAGTTAGGGATATGGTTAGGGTCACGGTTAGGGTTAGGGTTAGGGGTAGGGGTTAGGGTTAGGGTTAGGGTTAGATTTAGGGGTTAGGTTTAGGGTTAGGGTTTGGGGTTATGGTTAGGGTTAGAGTTAGGGTTAGGGGCTTAGGGTTAGGGTTAGGGTTAGGGTTAGGGGTTAGGGTTAGGGTTATATCACTTTTCAGTTTTCTGTTATAATAATTGAACAGGCGACACGTATGTGAATTAGTTTACAAAGTTGTGCTTTGCCGTTCTGTTCTTTCGATGGAAACTTGTTTCTGTGCTGTACAGTGCGAGAAAACACTTTTCAGTTTTCCTGTATTCCTAATTGAGCGAGCGACACACAGGTGATTCCGTTTAAAAGTAGTGCTTTGCTTTTCTGTTCTTTCGTTGGAAACTTGTTCTTGTGCTGTACAGTGAGATATATCACTTTTCAGTTTTCCTTTATTCCTAATGGAGCGAGCGACACACATGTGATTTAGTTTACAAATTAGAGATTTTCTTTTGTGTTCTTTCATTTGAAACTTGTTCCTGTGCTGTACCATGTGATATATCACTTTTCAGTTTTCCTTTTATAATAATTGAACAGGCGACACGTATGTGAATTAGTTTACAAAGTTGTGCTTTGCGTTTCTGTTCTTTCGATGGAAACATGTTCCTGTGCTGTACAGTGCGTTATATCACTTTTCAGTTTTCCTGTTATAATAATTGAACAGGCGACATGTATGTGAATTAGTTTAAAAAGGTTTGCTTTGCGTTTCTGTTCTTTCTTTGGAAACTTGTTTCTGTGCCATACAGTGCGAGATAACACTTTTCGGTTTCCCTGTATTCCTAATTGAGCGAGGGACACACATGTGATTTAATTGACAAAGTAGTGCTTTGGATTTCTGTTCTTCGGTTGGAAACTTGTTTCTGTGCTGTACAGTGTGATATATCACTTTTCAGTTTTCCTGTTGTAATAATTGAACGGGCGACACGTATGTGATTTAGTACCACAGTTGTGCTTTGCGTTTCTGTCTTTCGATGGAAACTTGTTTCTGTGCCGTACAGTGCGAGGTAACACTTTTCGGTTTTCCTGTATTCCTAATTGAGCGAGTGACTCACAGGTGATTCCGTTTAAAAGTAGTGCTTTTCATTTACGTTCTTTCGTTGGAAACTTGTTCCTGTTAGGAACAAGTTAGGGTTAGGGTTAGGGTTAGGGTTAGGTTAGGGCTGAGTAATGGATATGGTTAGGGTTACGGTTAGGGTTAGGGTTAGGGTTAGGGGTTAGGGTTACGGTTAGGGGCTTATGGTTAGGGTTAGGGTTAGGGATAGTTGTTAGTGTTAGGGTTAGGGTTAGGGTTAGGGTTAGGGGCTTTGGGTTAGGGTTAGGGTTATATCACTTTTCAGTTTTCCTGTTATAATAATTGAACAGGCGACACGTATGTGAATTAGTTTACAAAGTTGTGCTTTGCGTTTCTGTTCTTTCGATGGAAACATTTTTCGGTGCTGTACAGTGCGTTATATCACTTTTCAGTTTTCCTGTTTTAATAATTGAACAGGCAACACGTATGTGAATTACTTTACAAAGTTGTGCTTTGCGTTTCCGATCTTTCGATGGAAATATGTTCCTGTGCTGTACAGTGCGCTATATCACTTTTTAGTTTTCCTGTTATAATAATTGAACAGGCGACATGTATTTGAATTAGTTTACAGAGTTGTGCTTTGCGTTTCTGTTCTTTCTTTGGAAACTTGTTTCTGTGCCATACAGTGCGAGATAACACTTTTCGGTTTCCCTGTATTCCTAATTGAGCGAGGGACACACATGTGATTTACTTGACAAAGTAGTGCTTTGGATTTCTGTTCTTCAGTTGGAAACTTGTTTCTGTGCTATACAGTGTGATATATCACTTTTCAGTTTTCCTGTTGTAATAATTGAATGGGCGACACGTATGTGATTTAGTTTCCAAAGTTGTGCTTTGCTTTTCTGTTCTTTCGATGGAAACTTGTTTCTGTGCCATACAGAGCGAGATAACACTTTTAGGTTTTCCTGTATTCCTAATTGAGCGAGTGACACACATGTGATTCATTTTACAAAGTAGTGCTTTTCATTTACGTTCTTTCCTTGGAAACTTGTTCCTGTTAGGAACAAGTTAGGGATAGGGTTAGGGTTAGGGTTAGTTTAGGGCTGGGTAAGGGATATGGTTAGGGTTACGGTTAGGGTTAGGGTTAGGGTTAGGGTTAGGGGTTAGGGTTAGGGTTAGGGTTAGGGTTAGGGGTTAGGGTTAGGGTTAGGGTTAGGGTTAGGGGTTTAGGGTTAGGGTTAGGGTTAGGGTTATATCACTTTTCAGTTTTCCTGTTATAATAATTGAACAGGCGACACGTATGTGAATTAGTTTACAAAGTTGTGCTTTGCTGTTCTGTTCTTTCGATGGAAACTTGTTTCTGTGCCGTACAGTGCGAGATAACACTTTTCGGTTTTCCTGTATTCCTAATTGAGCGAGTGACACACAGGTGATTCAGTTTACAAAGTAGTGTTTTTTTTGTACGGTCTTTCGTTGGAAACTTGTTCCTGTTAGTAACAAGTTAGGGATATGGTTAGGGTTACGGTTAGGGTTAGGGTTAGGGTTAGGGTTAGGGTTAGGGTTAATGTTAGGGGTTAGGGTTAGGGTTAGGGTTATATCACTTTTCTGTTTTCCTGTTATAATAATTGAACAGGCGACACATATGTGAATTAGTTTACAAAGTTGGGCTTTGCGTTTCTGTTCTTTCAATGGAAACTTGTTTCTGTGCTGTACAGTGCGAGAAAACACTTTTCAGTTTTACTGTATTCCTAATTTAGCGAGCGACACACAGGTGATTCCGTTTAAAAGTAGTGCTTTGCTTTTCTGTTCTTTCGTTGGAAACTTGTTCTTGTGCTGTACAGTGAGATATATCACTTTTCAGTTTTCCTTTATTCCTAATGGAGCGAACGACACATATGTGATTTAGTTTACAAATTAGAGATTTTCTTTTGTGTTCTTTCATTTGAAACTTGTTCCTGTGCTGTACCATGTGATATATCACTTTTCAGTTTTCCTTTTATAATAATTGAACAGGCGACACGTATGTGAATTAGTTTACAAAGTTGTGCTTTGCGTTTCTGTTCTTTCGATGGAAACATGTTCCTGTGCTGTACAGTGCGTTATATCACTTTTCAGTTTTCCTGTTATAATAATTGAACAGGCGACATGTATGTGAATTAGTTTAAAAAGGTGTGCTTTGCGTTTCTGTTCTTTCTTTGGAAACTTGTTTCTGTGCCATACAGTGCGAGATAACACTTTTCGGTTTCCCTGTATTCCTAATTGAGCGAGGGACACACATGTGATTTAATTGACAAAGTAGTGCTTTGGATTTCTGTTCTTCGGTTGGAAACTTGTTTCTGTGCTGTACAGTGTGATATATCACTTTTCAGTTTTCCTGTTGTAATAATTGAACGGGCGACACGTATGTGATTTAGTTTCCACAGTTGTGCTTTGCGTTTCTGTCTTTCGATGGAAACTTGTTTCTGTGCCGTACAGTGCGAGATAACACTTTTCTGTTTTCCTGTAATCCTAATTGAGCGAGTGACACACATGTGATTCAGTTTACAAAGTAGTGCTTTTCATTTACGTTCTTTCCTTGGAAACTTGTTCCTGTTAGGAACAAGTTAGGGATATGGTTAGGGTCACGGTTAGGGTTAGGGTTAGGGTTAGGGGTTAGGGTTAGGGTTAGGGTTAGTGTTAGAGGTTAGGTTTAGGGTTAGGGTTTGGGGTTAGGGTTAGGGTTAGAGTTAGGGTTAGGGGCTTAGGGTTAGGGTTAGGGTTAGGGTTAGGAGTTAGGGTTAGGGTTATATCACTTTTCAGTTTTCCTGTTATAATAATTGAACAGGCGACACGTATGTGAATTAGTTTACAAAGTTGTGCTTTGCGTTTCTGTTCTTTCGATGGAAACATTTTCCTGTGATGAACAGTGCGTTATATCACTTTTCAGTTTTCCTGTTATAATAATTGAACAGGCGACATGTATGTGAATTAGTTTACAAAGTTGTGCTTTGCGTTTCTGTTCTTTCTTTGGAAACTTGTTTCTGTGCCATACAGTGCGAGATAACACTTTTCGGTTTCCCCGTATTCCTAATTGAGCGAGTGACACACACGTGATTCAGTTTACAAAGTAGTGCTTTTCATTTACGTTCTTTCGTTGGAAACGTGTTCCTGTTAGGAACAAGTTAGGGATAGGGTTAGGATTAGGGTTAGGTTAGGGCTGGGTAAGGGATATGGTTAGGGTTACGGTTAGGGTTAGGGTTAGGGTTAGGAGTTACGGTTAGGGTTAGGGTTATATCACTTTTCAGTTTTCTTGTTATAATAATTGAACAGGCGACACGTATGTGAATTAGTTTACAGAGTTGTGCTTTGCGTTTCTGTTCTTTCGATGGAAACTTTTTTCTGTGCTGTATAGTGCGTTATATCACTTTTTAGTTTTCCTGTTTTAATAATTGAACAGGCAACACGTATGTGAATTAGTTTACAAAGTTGTGCTTTGCGTTTCCGATCTTTCGATGGAAACATGTTCCTGTGCTGTACAGTTCGCTATATCACTTTTCAGTTTTCCTGTTATAATAATTGAACAGGCGACATGTATTTGAATTAGTTTACAGAGTTGTGCTTTGCCTTTCTGTTCTTTCTTTGGAAACTTGTATCTGTGCCATACAGTGCGAGATAACACTTTTCGGTTTCCCTGTATTCCTAATTGAGCGAGGGACACACATGTGATTTACTTGACAAAGTAGTGCTTTGGATTTCTGTTCTTCGGTTAGAAACTTGTTTCTGTGCTATACAGTGTAATATAACACTTTTCAGTTTTCCTGTTGTAATAATTGAACGGGCGACACGTATGTGATTTAGTTTCCAAAGTTGTGCTTTGTGTTTCTGTTCTTTCGATGGAAATTTGTTTCTGTGCCATACAGAGCAAGATAACACTTTTCGGTTTTCCTGTATTCCTAATTGAGCGAGTGACACACATGTGATCCAGTTTTCAAAGTAGTGCTTTTCATTTACGTTCTTTCGTTGGAAACTTGTTCCTGTTAGGAACAAGTTAGGGATATGGTTAGGGTCACGGTTAGGGTTAGGGTTAGGGGTAGGGGTTAGGGTTAGGGTTAGGGTTAGATTTAGGGGTTAGGTTTAGGGTTAGGGTTTGGGGTTATGGTTAGGGTTAGAGTTAGGGTTAGGGGCTTAGGGTTAGGGTTAGGGTTAGGGTTAGGGGTTAGGGTTAGGGTTATATCACTTTTCAGTTTTCTGTTATAATAATTGAACAGGCGACACGTATGTGAATTAGTTTACAAAGTTGTGCTTTGCCGTTCTGTTCTTTCGATGGAAACTTGTTTCTGTGCTGTACAGTGCGAGAAAACACTTTTCAGTTTTCCTGTATTCCTAATTGAGCGAGCGACACACAGGTGATTCCGTTTAAAAGTAGTGCTTTGCTTTTCTGTTCTTTCGTTGGAAACTTGTTCTTGTGCTGTACAGTGAGATATATCACTTTTCAGTTTTCCTTTATTCCTAATGGAGCGAGCGACACACATGTGATTTAGTTTACAAATTAGAGATTTTCTTTTGTGTTCTTTCATTTGAAACTTGTTCCTGTGCTGTACCATGTGATATATCACTTTTCAGTTTTCCTTTTATAATAATTGAACAGGCGACACGTATGTGAATTAGTTTACAAAGTTGTGCTTTGCGTTTCTGTTCTTTCGATGGAAACATGTTCCTGTGCTGTACAGTGCGTTATATCACTTTTCAGTTTTCCTGTTATAATAATTGAACAGGCGACATGTATGTGAATTAGTTTAAAAAGGTTTGCTTTGCGTTTCTGTTCTTTCTTTGGAAACTTGTTTCTGTGCCATACAGTGCGAGATAACACTTTTCGGTTTCCCTGTATTCCTAATTGAGCGAGGGACACACATGTGATTTAATTGACAAAGTAGTGCTTTGGATTTCTGTTCTTCGGTTGGAAACTTGTTTCTGTGCTGTACAGTGTGATATATCACTTTTCAGTTTTCCTGTTGTAATAATTGAACGGGCGACACGTATGTGATTTAGTACCACAGTTGTGCTTTGCGTTTCTGTCTTTCGATGGAAACTTGTTTCTGTGCCGTACAGTGCGAGATAACACTTTTCGGTTTTCCTGTATTCCTAATTGAGCGAGTGACTCACAGGTGATTCCGTTTAAAAGTAGTGCTTTTCATTTACGTTCTTTCGTTGGAAACTTGTTCCTGTTAGGAACAAGTTAGGGTTAGGGTTAGGGTTAGGGTTAGGTTAGGGCTGAGTAATGGATATGGTTAGGGTTACGGTTAGGGTTAGGGTTAGGGTTAGGGGTTAGGGTTACGGTTAGGGGCTTATGGTTAGGGTTAGGGTTAGGGATAGTTGTTAGTGTTAGGGTTAGGGTTAGGGTTAGGGTTAGGGGCTTTGGGTTAGGGTTAGGGTTATATCACTTTTCAGTTTTCCTGTTATAATAATTGAACAGGCGACACGTATGTGAATTAGTTTACAAAGTTGTGCTTTGCGTTTCTGTTCTTTCGATGGAAACATTTTTCGGTGCTGTACAGTGCGTTATATCACTTTTCAGTTTTCCTGTTTTAATAATTGAACAGGCAACACGTATGTGAATTACTTTACAAAGTTGTGCTTTGCGTTTCCGATCTTTCGATGGAAATATGTTCCTGTGCTGTACAGTGCGCTATATCACTTTTTAGTTTTCCTGTTATAATAATTGAACAGGCGACATGTATTTGAATTAGTTTACAGAGTTGTGCTTTGCGTTTCTGTTCTTTCTTTGGAAACTTGTTTCTGTGCCATACAGTGCGAGATAACACTTTTCGGTTTCCCTGTATTCCTAATTGAGCGAGGGACACACATGTGATTTACTTGACAAAGTAGTGCTTTGGATTTCTGTTCTTCAGTTGGAAACTTGTTTCTGTGCTATACAGTGTGATATATCACTTTTCAGTTTTCCTGTTGTAATAATTGAATGGGCGACACGTATGTGATTTAGTTTCCAAAGTTGTGCTTTGCTTTTCTGTTCTTTCGATGGAAACTTGTTTCTGTGCCATACAGAGCGAGATAACACTTTTAGGTTTTCCTGTATTCCTAATTGAGCGAGTGACACACATGTGATTCATTTTACAAAGTAGTGCTTTTCATTTACGTTCTTTCCTTGGAAACTTGTTCCTGTTAGGAACAAGTTAGGGATAGGGTTAGGGTTAGGGTTAGTTTAGGGCTGGGTAAGGGATATGGTTAGGGTTACGGTTAGGGTTAGGGTTAGGGTTAGGGTTAGGGGTTAGGGTTAGGGTTAGGGTTAGGGTTAGGGGTTAGGGTTAGGGTTAGGGTTAGGGTTAGGGGTTTAGGGTTAGGGTTAGGGTTAGGGTTATATCACTTTTCAGTTTTCCTGTTATAATAATTGAACAGGCGACACGTATGTGAATTAGTTTACAAAGTTGTGCTTTGCTGTTCTGTTCTTTCGATGGAAACTTGTTTCTGTGCCGTACAGTGCGAGATAACACTTTTCGGTTTTCCTGTATTCCTAATTGAGCGAGTGACACACAGGTGATTCAGTTTACAAAGTAGTGTTTTTTTTGTACGGTCTTTCGTTGGAAACTTGTTCCTGTTAGTAACAAGGTAGGGATATGGTTAGGGTTACGGTTAGGGTTAGGGTTAGGGTTAGGGTTAGGGTTAGGGTTAGGGTTAGGGGTTAGGGTTAGGGTTAGGGTTATATCACTTTTCTGTTTTCCTGTTATAATAATTGAACAGGCGACACATATGTGAATTAGTTTACAAAGTTGGGCTTTGCGTTTCTGTTCTTTCAATGGAAACTTGTTTCTGTGCTGTACAGTGCGAGAAAACACTTTTCAGTTTTACTGTATTCCTAATTTAGCGAGCGACACACAGGTGATTCCGTTTAAAAGTAGTGCTTTGCTTTTCTGTTCTTTCGTTGGAAACTTGTTCTTGTGCTGTACAGTGAGATATATCACTTTTCAGTTTTCCTTTATTCCTAATGGAGCGAGCGACACATATGTGATTTAGTTTACAAATTAGAGATTTTCTTTTGTGTTCTTTCATTTGAAACTTGTTCCTGTGCTGTACCATGTGATATATCACTTTTCAGTTTTCCTTTTATAATAATTGAACAGGCGACACGTATGTGAATTAGTTTACAAAGTTGTGCTTTGCGTTTCTGTTCTTTCGATGGAAACATGTTCCTGTGCTGTACAGTGCGTTATATCACTTTTCAGTTTTCCTGTTATAATAATTGAACAGGCGACATGTATGTGAATTAGTTTAAAAAGGTGTGCTTTGCGTTTCTGTTCTTTCTTTGGAAACTTGTTTCTGTGCCATACAGTGCGAGATAACACTTTTCGGTTTCCCTGTATTCCTAATTGAGCGAGGGACACACATGTGATTTAATTGACAAAGTAGTGCTTTGGATTTCTGTTCTTCGGTTGGAAACTTGTTTCTGTGCTGTACAGTGTGATATATCACTTTTCAGTTTTCCTGTTGTAATAATTGAACGGGCGACACGTATGTGATTTAGTTTCCACAGTTGTGCTTTGCGTTTCTGTCTTTCGATGGAAACTTGTTTCTGTGCCGTACAGTGCGAGATAACACTTTTCTGTTTTCCTGTAATCCTAATTGAGCGAGTGACACACATGTGATTCAGTTTACAAAGTAGTGCTTTTCATTTACGTTCTTTCCTTGGAAACTTGTTCCTGTTAGGAACAAGTTAGGGATATGGTTAGGGTCACGGTTAGGGTTAGGGTTAGGGTTAGGGTTAGGGGTTAGGGTTAGGGTTAGGGTTAGATTTAGGGGTTAGGTTTAGTGTTAGGGTTTGGGGTTATGGTTAGGGTTAGAGTTAGGGTTAGGGGCTTAGGGTTAGGGTTAGGGTTAGGGGTTAGGGTTAGGGTTATATCAATTTTCAGTTTTCCTGTTATAATAATTGAACAGGCGACACGTATGTGAATTAGTTTACAAAGTTGTGCTTTGCATTTCTGTTCTTTCGATGGAAACATGTTCCTGTGCTGTACAATGTGATATATCACTTTTCAGTTTTCCTGTTATAATAATTGAACAGGCAACACGTATGTGAATTAGTTTACAAAGTTGTGCTTTGCCGTTCTGTTCTTTCGATGGAAACTTGTTTCTGTGCCGTACAGTGCGGGATAACACTTTTCGGTTTTCCTGTATTCCTAATTGAGCGAGTGACACACATGTGATTCAGTTTACAAAGTAGTGCGTTTCATTTACGTTCTTTCGTTGGAAACGTGTTCCTGTTAGGAACAAGTTAGGGATAGGGTTAGGGTTAGGGTTAGGTTAGGGCTGGGTAAGGGATATGTTTAGGGTTACGGTTAGGGTTAGGGTTAGGGTTAGGGGTTAGGGTTAGGGTTAGGGTTAGGGTTAGGGGTTAGGGTTAGGGTTAGGGTTAGGGGTTTAGGGTTAGGGTTAGGGTTAGGGTTATATCACTTTTCAGTTTTCCTGTTATAATAATTGAACAGGCGACACATATGTGAATTAGTTTACAAAGTTGGGCTTTGCGTTTCTGTTCTTTCTTTGGAAACTTGTTTCTGTGCCATACAGTGCGAGATAACACTTTTCGGTTTCCCTGTATTCCTAATTGAGCGAGGGACACACATGTGATTTAATTGACAAAGTAGTGCTTTGGATTTCTGTTCTTCGGTTGGAAACTTGTTTCTGTGCTGTACAGTGTGATATATCACTTTTCAGTTTTCCTCTTGTAATAATTGAACGGGCGACACGTATGTGATTTAGTTTCCAAAGTTGTTCTTTGCGTTTCTGTTCCTTCGAGGGAAACATGTTCCTGTGATGAACAGTGCGTTATATCACTTTTCAGTTTTCCTGTTATAATAATTGAACAGGCGACATGTATGTGAATTAGTTTACAAAGTTGTGCTTTGCGTTTCTGTTCTTTCTTTGGAAACTTGTTTCTGGGCCATACAGTGCGAGATAACACTTTTCGGTTTCCCCGTATTCCTAATTGAGCGGGGGACACACATGTGATTTACTTGACAAAGTAGTGCTTTGGGTTTCTGTTCTTCGGTTGGAACCTTTTTCTGTGCTGTACAGTGTTATATATCACTTTTCAGTTTTCCTGTTGTAATAATTGAACAGGCGACACGTATGTGAATTAGTTTACAAAGTTGTGCTTTGCCGTTCTGTTCTTTCGATGGAAACTTGTTTCTGTGCCATACAGAGCGAGATAACACTTTTCGGTTTTCCTGTATTCCAAATTGAGCGAGTTACACACAGGTGATTCAGTTTACAAAGTAGTGTTTTTCTTGTACGGTCTTTCGTTGGAAACTTGTTCCTGTTAGTAACAAGTTAGGGATATGGTTAGGGTTACGGTTAGGGTTAGGGTTAGGGTTAGGGTTAGGGTTAGGGTTAGGGGTTAGGGTTAGGGTTAGGTTTATATCACTTTTCAGTTTTCCTGTTATAATAATTGAACAGGCGACACGTATGTGAATTAGTTTACAAAGTTGTGCTTTGCCGTTCTGTTCTTTCGATGGAAACTTGTTTCTGTGCCGTACAGTGCGGGATAACACTTTTCGGTTTTCCTGTATTCCTAATTGAGCGAGTGACACACATGTGATTCAGTTTACAAAGTAGTGCGTTTCATTTACGTTCTTTCGTTGGAAACGTGTTCCTGTTAGGAACAAGTTAGGGATAGGGTTAGGGTTAGGGTTAGGTTAGGGCTGGGTAAGGGATATGTTTAGGGTTACGGTTAGGGTTAGGGTTAGGGTTAGGGGTTAGGGTTAGGGTTAGGGTTAGGGTTAGGGGTGAGGGTTAGGGTTTGGGTTAGGGTTAGGGGTTTAGGGTTAGGGTTAGGGTTAGGGTTATATCACTTTTCAGTTTTCCTGTTATAATAATTGAACAGGCGACACATATGTGAATTAGTTTACAAAGTTGGGCTTTGCGTTTCTGTTCTTTCAATGGAAACTTGTTTCTGTGCTGTACAGTGCGAGAAAACACTTTTCAGTTTTCCTGTATTCCTAATTGAGCGAGCGACACACAGGTGATTCCGTTTAAAAGTAGTGCTTTGCTTTTCTGTTCTTTCGTTGGAAACTTGTTCTTGTGCTGTACAGTGAGATATATCACTTTTCAGTTTTCCTTTATTCCTAATGGAGCGAGCGACACACATGTGATTTACTTTACAAATTAGAGATTTTCTTTTGTGTTCTTTCATTTGAAACTTGTTCCTGTGCTGTACCATGTGATAGATCACTTTTCAGTTTTCCTTTTATAATAATTGAACAGGCGACACGTATGTGAATTAGTTTACAAAGTTGTGCTTTGCGTTTCT